>NC_081551.1:802397-804452 GCF_901000735.1 Corylus avellana | reverse complement strand
TTCAAAGTTTTGCCTAATGCCCCAAAATATGTTGAGCCGCCCTGGGTGAGACATGAGTGCTTAATTATAATTATGTTTAAATTTTGAATGATTTATGTTGGGAATAAATTCACACTATAAGCCCACCAAATTCTGGGCCTAATGGCCAATGATAGGCCCATGAAGATATTAATTAAATAGTAAGGACTATTTAATTAATTGATAATCTTATATTCCAATTAGGATAATATTGGAATAAAGACGTCATACTTATCTCTACAAGATGACTACTCAAGATTATCTTTACATGATATCTGTTCAATGTTTATCTATACATGATAGCTGTTGAGTTCTATCTCAACTCTGGACTCTCAAACCAATTCAAATAAGAAAATCCAGTCCAAGTCTACTTTATCTCCCCGAGCCTATAAATAGGCCCTTACACAAGGTACTAAAAGATGTTGAAGACTGAAATATTTTCACATATTATTGAGTTAGAAACTTTTTGACTTTGGCATCGGAGTGTCCCGGGGACCGACGTATTGAAGACCCCGAAGAAAGCGCATCCACCGTGTTGAAAACTGTTTTAACAATTTCCTTATCTTATATAAACCTTTTAATTGATATATTGCCTTTTGCTATCTTGTATAAACCCAATCATAGATATTTTTTACTTTTTTTTTTTTTGTTTTTTTTTTTTGTGTGTGTGAGAGAGAGAGAGAGAGAGAGAGAGAGACAAGCGGTTATTATCAGGTTTAAATTTTAAATTATTTCCCTGCCTTATATTAACATTATCTCAATTATTCCCAACTTCTTAAGTCTGAATGTTACACACTTACACGGTGACAAGCAGAAAAGAAAGCAGCTGAAATCGTCGCTTTCTCTTCCGGTATTTTGACTGGAAAAGGAATTTTGAAGAAGCAAAAATAAAAAATAAAAAATAAAAAATAATGAGGTCGGTGGAATTGGAAACATTGGGTTTTGGTCCGAGCTTGAGATTGTCTTTGATATCATCGAAATGAAATAATAATAAATATGTGCCTGAGGCGCTCCCGCTGCATTTCCACTTTTTTTCTCTCCCCGGCCTCTTCCTCTTCCCTTTCGGAGCGCGTACAGGATTAGGATTCCACCTCCTCCAGATTAGTTGGTTTGATTTCTTTTCCTGCTTAACGTATAGGATTAGATTCCAGATAAAAGAAAACTAGCAGCAGTTTTTAACCTTTTTTTTTTACTTTTAAGGAATAAAGTTACTTTTTATTCCCTATAAAAAAATCATCCGTTATTTTTTCTTATATCAATTAAATCTTTTTTTTACTCTTATCTTTATTATTATTATTTTTTTCTTTCTTCTTTTTATGTTACACTATTTTTATGGGGACGTGTGAAAGAAAGAGGAAAAATAATGGTTTGTTTATAATTTAATAAGCATTGGGAACCTATAGTATTTTTCAATGCATTGTAACTACCCCTTGGTATAAGTTAAAAATAGGAATTTTGATGTGGGTGTTTTTTTAAAAAAATTTTTTTTCCTAAATATTGAGAAGGAATCAGCTATAGGGTATTTGCTATTAGTGTTCTAAATAACTTTGAATTTCAAATATTGTATACAAAAAGTGTTTTTTGTTTTTTTCAAACCATATATTATCTAATTATAATTTGACATATATATATATATATATATATATATATAGTATTACATGTTCTTTTTCTTTTCTTTTCTTTTTTTTCATTTTTTTTACAAATTTACTATTGAATCTATA
Source organism: Corylus avellana (assembly GCF_901000735.1). Classification (NCBI taxonomy): domain Eukaryota; kingdom Viridiplantae; phylum Streptophyta; class Magnoliopsida; order Fagales; family Betulaceae; genus Corylus; species Corylus avellana. The sequence continues at coordinate 802,713 of NC_081551.1, read as the reverse complement.
AGACCTACAATAATCCCACATATTCAATGACGAATTTACTCATTTTTTATCGGGCCAAAAAGAGAAACCAAACATTTCTTTATTTATAAGTTTGCTTTCAATGTAAGCTGTTTTTATTTTTTAATAAGTTTGTCTTCATAACAAGACGTTCATTATCACATAAATATCATGAAAAAAAAAAAAAAAAAGAGTTAAGGATTGGCCAGCCCATCTCTCTTAATATTTAGGTGGTCGGCCATTTTGGGGATAGTCTGACAACCCCCTGAAACAAGTTACCACCTCCCAGTAAGTTATACAATATCAACCATGTTGCAAG
>NC_081551.1:802121-802377 GCF_901000735.1 Corylus avellana | reverse complement strand
AAATTCATATTCTCTACAACTGCTTAAACATAATATTGATTTGGCACTGAAAATAAAATGTAATCTTACTTGGACTTTACCCACAAAATTATAAGTCACAAAAAGTAAATATAAATTCATTGGTGCTAACAGATAACAAACGGAATCTATCAATTTTTTTAATGGAATTTGACTATCGAGATTAAATTTTTTTTTTGGCATACTCTAAGGACCTTTGAGTTCATTTTAATATCACAATAAATGTTTTGTAATTTAG
>NC_081551.1:798300-802101 GCF_901000735.1 Corylus avellana | reverse complement strand
CATTATTCTTACATATATGCACCAATTAAAATAGTAATTAAAACGTTAATCAGAGGTTTTGAATTAATTTTTATTTATTTTTTATTTTTTATATTTATGCTGGCGCCCATGTTAAACCAGCTTTATTTCCTCTCGACGACACGACATGAGGAATCATTAGTACTCTAGCATATGCAATTAAGGGATGGTCGGATTTGGCGCCGAGGGATTGACGGGAACCCTGTCCATAGAGAGTAGCAAACGAGCCATATTGTGACTCGCAAAGGCCCTTTGGCCTAGTGTTGAAGCGGGGATATGAGTGCCTAGATTGGGTGCTGATGGAGGGACAGGACCCTTCTTCGATGAGCCTAACAAATGAGCCATATTGTGACCCATGTAGGCCTTTTGGCCAATTGTTAAAGCGGGAATATAGGTGCCTGGATGGGGTGCAGATGGAGGCACAGGACCCCTTTGCAGTGATCCCATCAACGAAGCGAAATTGTGACCTGCAAAGGCCCTTGAATTGATTGTCGAAGTGGACTCTGTAACTAAATTAGGCTCAGAGGGAGACATAGGACCCTTTTGCAGTGACCCTAGCAAAAGGTTTTTGTTCATCAATTTTTGTTCTTCTCCATGCAAGATTCTGCAAGCAGTGTATGAGTGCATGCTCATGAGAAAAAGCACTGTTGTGAGTGCAAGAAGCACATTTAGAAGCCTCATCTTCTTCTTTAAGCTAATTAGATGGGAATAAAAAGTTTGATGTAGAATCTGTGAAGGATATGGGGTATTTATATGCACCAACTTGCATGACTTCAATTAATTTCCACTTTTCTATATGTTGAATTCGTTTTACTCTTGACCATTTACGCTGAAAGTTGAATGGGTCCGTCGCAAAGAAAGAAATTGGGTTTGATTTGAATCCTAAAGCTCACTTCTTTCACATGCATGAAAAAGAAGTCATGCAGTGCAATAAACGCACGGTATTGTTAATTAGTAGACTGGAAAGATATTTGATTAAATAATTAACCCTTTCTCATTGGCTTAATCATTTTAGATGACTTACGTACATACAATTTAACAATATATAATCAAAAGGAAGTTATGGGACCATGACCCAAGATTTCAAAGAGTTACATTTTCTAAAATTTCTAATGTATGTTGAGAAATAATTTTACATTACCTGTGAACAAAACTTTGGGCATGTTTATAAAGAATGGATACCCTTTCTTACTGAACCAGTTTTATGAAATAAGTTAGACCCATGAATTTCTTCACTAAACATTGGTCTTAATGTCCATAAGCCCTACGTATAACCAAAAAAACCTATATATGCATTTGATTCAACAATCAACTTGGAAATTCCTTTGCATATTCCCTGCAGCTGAAAACTATCTACACTTTGCTTTCTTTTCGGGCATTTTGAATGGAAAAAAGAAATTGAAAGAGAACAAAAAGTCGGCTTAATTAACCCATGTTTAATTGACTGAAGCCCAGTTCTGGGTACCTTCTTTCACCATCGGCTTTCTTTGAACGGAGAAAACTTGGTGAAATGATGGGGGCATTGGCAGCCGCATTGCCTTTGGTGCGAGGAAACACGACATTACTACTTTGAAAAATAATTCAAAACTATTGAAATTAAAGTCTTATTATACGACATGACCCATTTGAAGTTGGGAAGGGAGAAGTCCTGCCGGATTTCTCACCATCTGGCCGCATCTCTACCTCAGACGACATCATTTCCTTTACCGTTTCAGTAATTAATTTACTTTTCTACCATCATTATTATTCAACTAAATATATATCGTTTTCTTTTTTGATTTGGATGAATTGAATTCATTGTGCTTGCAAATTCTCGCATTTTCGTCGCCAAGTGAGTGGACCAAATATAACCTTGTTGAATTTCCAATTTTGTTCTGGTAGTGGATTAACGTGGGGTTTGGGTGGAAAAAATATATTTTCTTTGATTTCGTTGAAAAGGCCATGGTCAAAGTGTTTTTTATAAAGCCCACGTGGACAAGGTTGGGTTCTCAAAGAAGTTTTGGTATTGTAAATTAAGAGAAATCCGAGGGTCAATAAATTCTTTATATTTGGCTCATATTCTCATACAATCAACTATTGGATTTGTAAATTTTTGTAGATCAGTAGATCCCACATAAATCAATAGTGGACCCCACAAATTCAATGGTTGATTGTAAGAGAATATGAACTAAATATGAAAAACTTATTAACTCTTAACATTTTTCGTAAAGCAAATGCCTTATACATCTGTATTTTTCAATTATGACTACTCTATCTAGGTGCGTTCATTCATGATTAATTGAGCTATAGTTTGACGCCCGGAACATGCCCAATTTTATGAGAATTCGGTATACCCTGAATAAGTGTGAGTGATATATATATATATATATATATATATATATATATATATTGGTATTGCATGCATGCATATAACATTAAACATTGTATCTCCATCTTGGGTTCCTAGGATACCAATTACCACGTAGTTTATGGAGATAAAGACCAAAGCCACGTACAAGGTAAGCCACAAGAGGAATATTCAAGATCAAGAAGGATACCTCTTGTTGCTTATCTTGTACGTGGCTTTTAGTCTTTATCTCTAACAGTAGTAGCCTTGTTGTACCAAGAATAAAATTAAGTTGACAAAGAAAGGTCTTTGTTTCTAAAATAATTTTTTTCTTTCAAATTGAATTGAAATAATTTCTTCCAACTTAATTTATGAAATTGACATATGTTTATATTCATTTTTAATAGAGCATGTTTTACATATGTCAATTTAATAGATTGAATTGGGAAAAAAAAAAGAAAAAAAAAATCAACACAATTTAATGAAAAACTTTTTATCATTTTCTTAAAGTCATGGAGGGGGCCGGGTTAATTTCTTGGACGAGCATATGGGCTTTGCTGGTCATCGTTGATTAGCTCCTCCACGGACCACAGTCATACCCAAATGATCGAGATCGCTCAATCCAGTGGTTTTTTTTAAAAAAAATAATTAAGAATATATTAAAATTAAAACCAAATTAACGAATTTGGTGTTGCTACTGATGATAAATAAAATTAACCTATTTGCGCAGAAAAGGAGAAATCCACTGTTTTGCTCTTGTTATTGGTTTTTTCATTTCTCGTTTGCAATTAATTATATATGCTAAAGGGAATTATTGGAAAAAGAAACATTTTCAGGAAAGAATAAAAGAAAGGAGAGAATGTTTCTCTATTCTCTCCAACTTGGGATGTATGTTCTATTTTGTAAGGGCATAAATTTTCTTCAAACCGGTATGGAGGAAATATCCTTCAACCCATGTAAAATAGTTGTCTATAAATATTTAAAAGACACATTACATTCTTAACCCCATTAATAACATTTTACTAATTTAGATTAAATTTAATGTGTCTTTTAAATGTTTATAGACACTTGGCACTATTTTACATGGGTTGAAGGATATTTCCTTCATATCGGTTTGGAGGTAATTTCTGTCCCATTTTGTAATACGCTTAATTTTTTTTTTTTTTTTTTTTTTTAAGATTTGATTTTTAAATAAATCATTAAAAATTTATTATTCTAATGTGATGTGGCAAAAATGATGACATGGCACTAACAGACGGCACAATTTTGGACGAAAAATCTATTGCGTCTTTTCAATAAACATAGGTTATTAAAACTCAAAAAAAAAAAAAAAAAAATTAAGGTGTTATCTGTTTTGACTTGTTGACTTGAGAATTTATTTCAAAAATACCCTTAGATAAATTACATAAAAAAAAAAAAAAAAAAAAATGACAAAAATGTCCTACAAATTAATTGAG
>NC_081551.1:769890-798200 GCF_901000735.1 Corylus avellana | reverse complement strand
GGCAGAAGGCAGCCGACAATTCAAGCCTTTTTCAACTTTGCTTCTACATTAAGAAAACAAATACAAATAACAAATTCAATAACCAAAAAATTGGCCCATCTCTTTTGATCAAATATGAGCCAATCAATTTCAACATTAGGAGTAGTGTTAGCTAGAAATATATTTTAGTCCCCAATGAGTAGATCAATTTGCTGAAAGGAGGAGGTAAATTTTTAAACCATGCTTCATGAAGTGAAGATCATTAGATCGAATCCCCTCCCCCGTGTGGACATATCAAAAAAAAAATTACATTTTTATTTCAAATTTATTTCATAAAATCTGAAAATTAATTGAAACTATCACAAAAATATTGCAAATAGCATTACTCATTATATATATATATATATATTTTCAATCCTTTCAGCCACTTCACCATTGTTTATATTGATGATGTTCTTGTCTTCTCAAAGTTCATTGATGAACACTGGAAACATTTGAAATCGTTTCTAGAAACTATTAAACATAATGGACTTGTTGTTTCGGCCAAAAAGATCAAACTCTTCCAAGTTAAAATCAGATTTCTTGGATTTGATATCTCCAAAGGCCAAATCCGTCCTATTGACAGGGCGATTCAATTTGCTGATAAATTTCCTGATGTTATCATTGAGAAATCATAGCTTCAACGATTTCTTGGTTCATTGAATTATATTGCTGATTTCTACAAAGATTTGCGAAAACATTGTAAACCTTTATTATATATATATATATATTATATATATATATATATATATATATAATGAGTAATGCTATTAGCAATATTTTTGTGATAGTTTCAATTAATTTTCAGATTTTATGAAATAAATTTGAAATAAAAATGTAATTTTTTTTTTTTGACATGTCCACACAGGGATATATATATATATATATATTACGAGAGCCATCTAATAACTTATCCTAGAAGCACTTTTTAATGTTGATTTCTGATTATTTCTTATCAAGGATACGAATAATATGTGAATTGAAATTCCATGTTTGATTTTATATGTCCATAATTATCTGTATAATATTTTTATTTATATACACACAATTATTTCTCAGTACTTTTTGCAAATAATTGGCTATAGGAAATGTGATTAGCGTAATTAAACTCTCTATGGAGTCGATTTTGGAGTTTTATGAGGACAATTAATCATTCAGTGTAATTTGTTTCATTCCTTTTGTTTTGTTCTTTTTTTTTTTTAAAAAAAAAAAATAAATCTAGTAGTAAATTTGTTGAACATTGTTGAATTTTAATTGTGTAAATAATTTTGAGGACATGATTGGTAGGTTTGAATACCCTCTACAAATACAATACTCATTTCCACACCTGGATCAGGTTTGAATACCCGTTAGCTAGGCTCTATTATAAATACCGTACCGCTGCTAATCTTCGCAAGCCAGTCACCACGGCCCTCTCATCTCTCTCTCTCTCTCTAACCACGCCTGCACCCTCACCCTCCCTCCATCTCTGTAACTCTGTTGAAGCATGAAAGGCAGGCTAGAAAAAATGGTTCGAGTAGTATTGAAAGTAGTGGTTTTCGTTATTATCACCATCACCATGCAGATGAATGTCTCTGTATCTAGACCCATTAATGGCTCTCTGGAGAAAGTTTACGTCCCACCGAGTGGTCCTAACCCTACCATACCTTAGGTCATGATTTCAATCCGCAGCTGTCGCTATTTCCTTTTGTTCTTGTTCTCCTTCTTGTTCTTCTTATGATTATAGTAATAGCGTTAGAATCTACAGAGTCTGTCTTCTCTTCGTTCTCCACTATAATACCCTAATTTAACAGACCCTTCAAACCAGATCGTTGGGTGCAATCTACGCGAGGCCGTGACGGCGGAGATTACCTGCACGCTGTCCGATGACGACCTGCTGGCGATCTACGCGATTAAGAAGGTGTTTCTGCCGTCGTCGGAAAGCGTGCCTGTAATCTTCGCCAGCAGGTCGTCATCGGAAAGTGTCGAGTCCAACTCTGGCGTTGCCCAGTGACCGACTCGGACAAGTTCCTCGGGCGTTGGCCGGCGGTGTACGTAAGGCTTACAAGCCTTACAAAATGTGAGGATGGGTAGTTTTGGGTGCCGAATAATTCAACAACACCTTGTTAATCGCGTAGATCACCAGCAGGTCGTCATCGGAAAGGTGCCGGTAATCTCCGCCGTCACAACCTCGCTATAGGAGCGTTATTTATATTTACTGTCAGGGAGTTTGTATTTTGTGGGTTAAATCAAGTAAGAAATGTCATTATTATGACTAAGCAGTTGCGGCAAAGTTGAATTTTGTGTCCTCTCCTTTATTTACTTTACGTGTTGCGATGATTTTTAAGGCTCGAACAATATATATATATATATATATATATAAAAGTTCACTTATTATTGTTGGACTAATCGAACAGAGGCACAGAGCCATTGGAAAATAATTTTAGGATCTCAAAATAGTAAGAAAAAGAATAAAATAAAAATAATTCAATGCAAAAAAAAGGTACTATAAGTACAAAATAAAAACAGCAGCAGATAGTCAATTCAAAGTCGGCTACGTGCATGGGCAGCGGTTGTTGCTTTCTCATAAAAGCAACAACATGCGACAACGAATGTTTACTTTGTGTCCTCTCACAACTTGTCGTTCCGTACATCGACTTTAAGATAGTTTAGTCGGGATAGAAATTGTCGAGGATTCTCCGAAAGTCTACCTGGTTGGAATCTTCTTCAATCTTCATACTCATTCATTTATTACATTTATTGTTATCATATAGAAATTATGATATAAGATAATTGGAATTATCTAAGTCAGAATTTTTTTATAATATATGAATATATTTAATTTAAAGAGAATATTAGATGATCTCCTAAATGGTGAATATGTCTCACTCAATAAGCGGTTTTGTTTTTTAAATTTAAAGAAAATGTCAAAAAAAGTCGCAAAAGAGCACCCAGTATATTTGAGTATCCAATCGCTATTGTTGCTCACATCTTTTCAGGCAACTTATCTTCTCCTTCTGCTGTTCGCTCTTCTTCGTCCAAGGTCCCATGGCCAACAAACCACATGATCATTTTCTGTTCCACATCTTAATAGAACCTAAATAATATTCAAAACCAGAGACGTAAGGTCCAAGACCGGAGTGAGAAGAGAGCGTAGATGCTCTCCTGGTGAGGATAAATCGAAGATCGCCATGGGAGCCTTGGAAGAGGCAAATCAGAAAAATTGAGTTATAGATATAGAGATATATGTTTACAAGCAAAATAGTTGGAAAAAAATCAAGAGATCAGAGAAAGAGAGAAGACGTGTGGGAGAGAGAGAATTGGAGAAGAAGACGACTAGAGAGATTTGGGAAAAAAAGAAAAAAAATCAAAAAGAAAATGACGAGAAAGCTTCTAAGAATTCCCTAAAACCAAAAAAGTCTATGTTTTTCTAATCAAAGGGTTGAAACCAAGAGCGAGAATTTCCAACAAACAAAATCGAAAATGCAATGGAAAAAATATAAATAAAAAAATAGGCCAATAAATGCCCTATCAGGAGAGGACCGAACTCGGTTACCAAAATCTCCCCCACACGATAAAACCACTGGAGGAAGACTATAAGTCTAAAAACTAGAAACCCCAACGACAACAGAAGAAAAAAAAAAAAAAAAAAAAGACCAAGTGGAATTAACGTCGGCGGTGAGCAGCAGCATGGAGTAGCGAATGGGTCAGATCTGGTAGAACCGGAAACAAACTGGACGGATCCTGGCCAGATCTGGACAGATTCGAGCGAGATCTGACCAGTTCCCGACCAGATTTGGTTAGATCCGGACAGATCCGGGTCAAAAAGGAGGACGGTACGGCGGCGAGGCACGTTGGAGGCAGGGTAGTGGAGACTGCTCGTTCGGAAGAAAATACAACGAAAAAAGTAGAAGACAGGGAGAAAATTAAACTACAGATCAGAGAACGGAAAAGAGTATTCCTCCCCTCCCGGGCACCAGCAGGAGACAGTAGAAAATCTAGAAAGAAGGGAGAGATTTTCTCTCTAAAAAGAGAGATCCGGGACAGATCTTGACAGATCTGTACAGATTCAACCCAGATCTGACCAGTTCCGGACCAGATTTGGCTAGATCCGGACAGATCCAGGTCAGAACGGAGAGGTCGGAACGGCGGAGAGGCACGTTAGAGGAAGGGTGGTGGAGACTGCTCGTTTGGAAGAAAATACAACGAAAAAAATAGAAGACAAGGAGAAAATTAAATTACAGGTCAGAGAACGGAAAAGAGGATCCCTCCCCTCCCGGGTACCGGCAGTCGACAGTAGAAAATCTAGAGAGAGGGGAGAGATTTTCTCTCTAAAAAAAGAGAAGCGGTTTTCTAATATCTCGAATGAAAGAATAATTCTATCGGCAGTATATATAGTGGTGTAACACACGGTTTACTAGAATCTGGAATTCAAGCTACGTTTGTGGGCTTTTATACCGCTTGACCCAAATACAATAGGCCCAATGTACATTTTTTGTTTTTTGTTTTTATATATTTTTTTTGATAATAAACTTTGTGAACTTTATTGATAAGAAATTGCCAGTGAAGTATAAACCTTCAACAAACAATCATCGAGATAGAGCTAACTGCTCCATCAAAATAATATCACTAATACAATTAGGAGTGGTATCCCTCCAAATCCTATCACTGATATCAATTGTAGCCGCTCTCGCCAATCTATGAGCCGCCTCATTTACTTCACGAGGAACGAAAACACAATTTCATCTCGAAAGAGTGAAAAGTACCCGTCTTGTGTCTTCTATTAGATGCCCAAACCGACTCCATAGGCTCGATTCATTCTTATAGCCTCCACAATTTGCTTGGCATCCCCCTCCAAGGTTACACGTTGTGCTCCCAGAAAGAGTAGTTAAAATGGAAATTCAAATCTCAACTAACAACATTGAAAGCATACTTAATTGCTTCGGTACTATTTATGGGTCTTCAAAAACAGGGAGCTCTTAGCTCTCTACTTAATTAATTGCATGCTGCTATACATATATTAATTAACTCATTATAAATAATAATAAAATAAGAGTTAATATATATGTTGTGCCAAGGCCCAAAATGACTTTTCTCGAATTACGTCGTCGTTGCATATTTCTAGAAACTTAAACGGTAAGAGCACATGGAGCCCTGGCCCACTGCTTGTTTCTTTTTTTTGGGGGAAAGCATGGACCACACTCATGGCAGACCAAAAGCATTTCAATATAATTCTAATAATAATATTAAATAAAATAAAAGGATAATGGGCAATAAGTAAAATAAAACACTCTTCTCATTACTAGTGGGAAATTGGAAATTTACAGTTGATAAATCTCCAAAACTCCATCAAAGTTCAAACATTACAAGCAAGGACCATACATAAAATATAGTCATCAGCAAAAGCTGATTACATTAATTGAGATAATAAAGCAAAAATGATCCTAAAAATTCCAAAAAGAAGTATTGAAATAGTAGTGGCGGGTGGTGAAAGTCCACCTCAGCCAACTTCTGCCTCACAACAGAAGGAAAAATACAATACAGTATGGTTAAAATGATGAAGGGCCATTTTAAAATAAGCCCTTCACATTTTGGACGGACCCGTAGATGTAGTACACTAAGGGTAAAGATCAACAGCACGCGGCGTGCAACTACACTAAATCTAATAATCCCTAGCATACCAAGAGGAGAGTCGTAACTACTTAGTATATTATATTATATTATATTATATTATAGATTAAAAATATAACCGAAAAATATATGTCCACTTGGTTATCTTTCGGTACTCGAAAATATATATGTATTATTCTTATTTAAGATTACAATAAGAGATTTTTTTTACATGAAAAAAGCAAATATACTCTTTTCTGCGACTGCTTTTTTGACAAAAAATCTCTTATTGTAATCTCATAGCTTCGGCCATGTCAAAAAAAATAAAAAAAAGATTACAATAAGAGATTATTATTGCGCGTCTCTCCCAAAAAACCCTAGCCCTTGCTTTGTGTGAGCGCCGCATAGATGGGGCGAAGGCGTCGCGGCCTCCCCTCCTCCCCTTGTCCTCAACCCTTTTGTGCTAGGCAATTTACCTAATGATCCCTAACTTTTGTGCAGTGCTTCCTTCCTTTTCTTCCGCCCCTTTCCCTTCTTGTGTCCCATTTCTTCAACCCTTCTCCTCCATCTTGCTTTAATTGTACTTTTTCAATAGCTATTCGGACTATTATTGTTGGAGATACTGAGCGAATCATTAGAAGCAACTTGCATTTAGTTGCAAGTGGCATGGAAAAATTAAAGAGTGTTTGGGGGATGTTATGTTGATTAAAAAGTGGAAAAGTTTTGTTTTATAATTATTTTTTTATTTAAATAATAGTAAAAGGTAAATTATGTAATATAAAATGAGAATATTCTGATATTAATTTTTTTGAAAAAAATAGATGAGTAGTATTTGTAGTTTCTTTATTTTATTTTCTGTAATCTGAATTGGCATTTGGCAACCATTACAGGTGGTGACTTTCTATTGGTTTTGCCGCATAAAATAGGCTATCTGGCATAAGTTCCCCCTAAAAGTTTTGAGGGAAAGTTCGACGAAGGACGTATTTGGTAGATGATATAAATTCTAAAATTTTAATTAGCAAAATAATATTAAATTCTTATTTGATTATGAGTAATGCATTTTACACCCTCCTATCCTCATCTATCCGGCTATCTCCCAATCTCATGTGTTATATAAGAATTGGTTTTTTATTCCGCACGATATTGGAATATGGAAAAGGATAAGAAATAGAATTACTCTTTGAATATAATCTAGGGAGTTTCACACAATTTTCCTAAATAAAATCCATTTATGCAGAAAAGCAGAATTTTTGGGATTATAGGCAAGAAAATAAAATATTTTCATGAAAGAGAAAAAGGCAGGAGACAAGTTTCCTTTTTTTTTTTGGCGTTTTGACCAGCAAAAATTATGTGTTTTTGTTGCATATATTTGTAGTGTTTGCTGCCTACAATCCAAAGTTGTTATATATAGAGATTGTATTAACTTAGCAATAAGGATTAGTTTACTATTTGACAATCATGTGTAATTTATACTTCCAAGGAGAGAATAAATCTCACTAATTGAGAGTTAACTATATTTTCTAGTTTTGTACCCTTCATTTTTTTTTCTCTGGGTTTTGTGTGTGTTGTGTTATGGAATCCGATTAATCGCGAAAAGTACAATTGATTTTGATTTTTTTTTTTTTTTAGTTCAATAGCTTTTGTTTTTTTTTGGTTTTGAAGATGTAAAACGGTGATCAACTTTTAAGGTTAGAAAACGGCATCATCAATGATCTAACTTCAATAAGGTTGGGATATAAGGACTTGCCCACCATCTAGAATTTTCATGAGTTGGCCCATGAAATTAAGCGGCTACTAAGTGTATTCATTCCTGTTGGACCCATAAGGGCCCAAACAAAGCCGAGGTCTCTCCCTACCAAAGAGTCCACGAGATTTGCCGTGTAAAAGGCTTAGCACACGCCGAAACAAATAAAATCTGGACAGAGTCAAGGGCTAAACAGGAAGCGTGTTCCAACTTCCAACTCACAAAAGCCAAATACCCCGATGCTTTTACCAAGTTTTCTCCGTTCAAAGTAGCCTCAAAAGAAAGCCACATGGTGAAAGAAAGTTTCCATTCAAAATGCCCGAAGAGAAAGCAAAGTGTAGATAGTTTCACCGTTCTTCCAAAAAATTAAAGTCGGTAAAATAATAATAATAAAGTTAATCATTTAATTAATATTCTAACAATTATAATTGCCACCCTACTTCCAACCCACGTACTTTGTCATTTTATCAATATTTGAGTTAAACTAAAATCTAAATGTTTGATTTTGAAGTACAATTTAATTAATAATGCTAATTGGTTGATTCGGTATAATAATTAGGCTTAATCCCATATTCATACTTAATTAGTCCCTCCCATTGAGAAATAAGGTTTATTGTGGTCTGCTTCACAATGTAGTGATCCAATTCAAGGTAAACTTTTTGCAGAGGGTCCTGCCGTACGTATTGGGGCTTCCAAAGTGCATGCCATCTTCACATGCAAATTAAACTGTACATGCTTTTTCATGCATGTGAAAGACGTAAACTTAAGGATACCGAAATCAAACCCAGTTTCTTCCTTTGCGGTCCATTCAACTTTCAAGCTCTTGGTATAAATTGGTCAAGAGTTATACGGTTCCAAAAGTATAGAAAATTAGAAAATTCAAGTCATACAACTTGGTGCATATAAATACATGCATATCTTTGAGAGATTCTTCATCAAATTTTTGATTTACCATCTTTGCTTAAAGAAGAAGATGAGGCTTCTAAATGTGCTTTTTGTACTCACAACAGTTCTTTTTCTTATGAGCATGCACGCATACAATGCTTGCAGAATCTTGCATGGAGAACAAAAATTGATGAACAAAAACCTTTTGTTAGGGTCATTGCAAAAGGGTTCTAAGCCTCCATCTGAGCCCAATTCGGGCACTTCCATCTCCACTTCAACAGTCAATCAAAGAGCATTTGCAAGTCATAATTTCGTTCCTTTGCTAGGATCATTGCAAAGGGGTCCTAAACCTCCATCTGTGCCCAATCCGGGCACCCACATCGACACTTTAACAATCAGTCAAAGGGCCTTTGCAGAACACAATTTCACTCCTTTGCTAGGATCACTGCAAAAGGGGCCTAAGCCTTCATCTATGCTCAGTCCGGGTACTTCCATCTCCGCTTCAACAATCAGTCAAAAGGCCTTTGCAGAACACAATTTTCCTCCTTTGCTAGGATCACTGCAAAGGAGTCCTAAGCCTCCATCTGCGCCCAATTCGGGCACTTCCATCTCCGTTTCAACAATCAATCAAAAGGCTTTTACAAAACATAATTTTGCTCCTTTGCTAGGATCACTGCAAAGGAGTCCTAAGCCTCCATCTGTGCCCAATCCGGGCACTCTCAATATCCCCGCTTCAACAATCAGTCAAAGGGCCTTTGCAAAACATAATTTTGCTCCTTTGCTAGGATCACTGCAAAGGGGTCCTAAGCCTCCATCTACACCCGATCCGGGCACTCTCAATATTCCTGTTTCAACAATCAGTCAAAGAGCCTTTGTTGGACACCATTTCCATCATTTTCTAGGATCACTGCAAAGGGGCCCTGTCCGTCCATCTGCGCCCAATCCTGGTACTTATATCCCCGCTTCAACAATCAATTCAAGGGCCTTTGCAGGTCACAATTTCGCTTCGTTGATGGGATCACTGCAAAGGGGTCCTGTGCCTCCATCTGCACCCCATCCAGGCACCTATATTCCCGCTTTAACAATTGGCCAAAAGGCCTACATGGGTCACAATATGGCTCATTTGTTAGGCTCATCGAAGAAGGGTCCTGTCCCTCCATCAGCACCCAATCTAGGCACTCATATCCCCGCTTCAACACTAGGCCAAAGGGCCTTTGCGAGTCACAATATGGCTCGTTTGCTACTCTCTATGGACAGGGTTCCCGTCAATCCCTCGGCGCCAAATCCGACCATCCCTTAATTGCATATGCTAGAGTACTAATGATTCCTCATGTCGTGCCGTCGAGAGGAAATAAAGCTGGTTTAACATGGGCGCCAGCATAAATATAAAAAATAAAAAATAAATAAAAATTAATTCAAAACCTCTGATTAACGTTTTAATTACTATTTTAATTGGTGCATATATGTAAGAATAATGGCAACAAAAACACTTGCCAGCCTGTCTTTCCATTTCATTTTGGAATTCTTTTGTATAAATCCTGGAATTAATTGCTACACACAAGCAGTATACTTATTTGAAAGAATAAAATGTAGCTGATCTTTTTTGTTTTGCCAGTGCATCCATGAATGCATGTTGTTTCCGTCTTCTAAAAGAACAATTATATCTTCTAATTTATTCATTTTTAATTATGTGATGCATAATCATTTACAAATTAAGCTGCTAATATATGTAAGAATAATGGCAACAAAAACACTTGCCAGCCTTTCTTTCCATTTCATTTTGGAATTCTTTTGTCTAAATGCTGGTATAATTAATTAATTTGCTACACACTTTATACATACTTGAAATAATAAAATGAAGTTGACGAGATTATTTTCTGTTATTATTTTTTTCCTAGTCATGCAATATCCATGCATGTGTTTTGTTTTTTATTTTGATTTTTTTCTATTGCATCCATAGATCTCGAAAAATCTCAATTATATATTACTTATTAGTGATATGATCGATCAGTATTTTAATCAGAGCACGAATACAGAATCGACGTACGCCACAATCACATATATCATGAAATCATAATCCTCATCCATTCATCAAGTACGTACCCTCTCATTTTGATCATTATCAGCAAGTAGAACAAAATGGTTAAAATCTTAATGTGAATGTAGACATTTGCATGCAACAATATTTAGTGACGCGTAATGTATGTGAGAATCACATACTTTATTATAACATTAATAAGAAAGTAAGTACTTTTCACATGCTTATAGGACACATTATATTTAAGATATTAGATTGTATGAGTTTTTACAGCTCAATTAATTTGTAGGAAATTTGTCATTTTTTTTTTTTATTTTTTTTTATTTTTTTTTTTATATATGTAATTTATCTAAGGGTATTTTTGAAATAAATTCCCGAGTCAACACGTCAAAATAGATCACACCTTAATTTTTTATTTTTTATTTTTTTTTTTTTTTTTTCAGTTTTAATAACCTATGTTTATCGAAAAGATGCAATAGATTTTTCGTCCGAAATTGTGCCATTAGTGCCATGTCATCATTTTTGCCACATCACATTAAAATAATAAATTTTTAAAGATTTATTTAAAAAATCAAATCTTAAAAAAATAATAATAATAATTAAGCGTATTACAAAATGGGACAAAAATTTCCTCCAAACTGATATGAAGGAAATATCCTCCAACCCATGTAAAATAGTGCCAAGTGTTTATAAACAATTAAAAGGCACATTAAATTTAATCTAAATTAGTAAACTGTTATTAATGGGGTTAATAATTTAATGTGTCTTTTAAATGTTTAAAAATACTTTACACTATTTTACATGGGTTGAAAGATATTTTCTCCATACCGATTTAAAGAAAATTTATGTACTTACAAAATAGAACATACATCCCAGGTTGGAGAGAATAGAGAAACATTCTCTCCTTTCTTTTATTCTTTCCTGAAAATGTTTCTTTTTCCAATAATTCCCTTTAGCATATATAATTAATTGCAAACGAGAAATGAAAAAAAAACCAATAACAAGAGCAAAACAGTGGATTTCTCCTTTTCTACGCAATAGGTTAATTTTATTTATCATCCGTAGCAACACCAAATTCGTTAATTTGGTTTTAATTTTAATATATTCTTAATTATTTTTTTTAAAAAAACCACTGGATTGAGCGATCTCGATCATTTGGGTATGACTGTGGTCCGTGGAGGAGCTAATCAACAATGACCAGCGAAGCCCATATGCTCGTCCAAGAAATTAACCCGGCCCCCTCCATGACTTTAAGAAAATGATATAAAGTTTTTCATTAAATTGTGTTGATTTTTTTTTTTTTTTCCCAATTCAATCTATTAATTTGACTTATGTACAACATGCTCTATTAAAAATATATATGTTAATTAAAAATGAATATAAACATATGTCAATTTCATAAATTAAGTTGGAAGAAATTATTTCAATTCAATTTGAAAGAAAAAAATTATTTTAGAAACAAAGACCTTTCTTTGTCAACTTAATTTTATTCTTGGTACAACAAGGCTACTACTGTTAGAGATAAAGACTAAAAGCCACGTACAAGATAAGCAACAAGAGGTATCCTTCTTGATCTTGAATATTCCTCTTGTGGCTTACCTTGTACGTGGCTTTGGTCTTTATCTCCATAAACTACGTGGTAATTGGTATCCTAGGAACCCAAGATGGAGATACAATGTTTAATGTTATATGCATGCATGCAATACCAATATATATATATTGGTATTGCATGCATGCATATAACATTAAACATTATATATATATCACTCACACTTATTCAGAGTATACCGAATTCTCATAAAATTGGGCACGTTCCGGGCGTCAAATTATAGCTCAATTGATCATGAATGAACGCACCTAGATAGAGTAGTCATAATTGATCGCCCTCTCTACCATTTTTAATATTAAAAAAAAATACAGATGTATAAGGCATTTGCTTTACGAAAAATGTTAAGAGTTAATAAGTTTTTCACATTTAGGTCATATTCTCTTACAATCAACCATTGAATTTGTGGGGTCCACTATTGATTTATGTGGGATCTACTGATCTACAAAAGTTTACAAATCCAATAGTTGATTGTATGAGAATATGAGCCAAATATGAAGAATTTATTGACCCTAGGATTTCTCTTAATTTACAATACCAAAACTTCTTTGAGAACCGAACCTTGTCCACGTGGGCTTTATAAAAAACACTTTGACCATGGCCTTTTCAACGAAATCAAAGAAAATATATTTTTTCCACCCAAACCCCACGTTAATCCACCACCAGAACAAAATTGGAAATTCAACAAGGTTATATTTGGTCCACTCACTTGGCGACGAAAATGCGAGAATTTGCAAACACAATGAATTCAATTCATCCAAATCAAAAAAGAAAACGATATATATTTAGTTGAATAATAAAGATGGTAGAAAGGTAAATTAATCACTGAAACGGTAAAGGATCGAAATGATGTCGTTTGAGGTAGAGATGCGGCCAGATGGTGAGAAATCCGGCAGGAGTTCTCCCTTCCCAACTTCAAATGGGTCATGTCGTATAATAAGACTTTAATTTCAATAGTTTTGAATTATTTTTCAAAGTAGTAATGTCGTGTTTCCTCGCACCAAAGGCAATGCGGCTGCCAATGCCCCCATCATTTCACCAAGTTTTCTCCGTTCAAAGAAAGCCGATGGTGAAAGAAGGTACCCAGAACTGGGCTTCAGTCAATTAAACATGGGTTAATTAAGCCGACTTTTTGTTCTCTTTCAATTTCTTTTTTCCATTCAAAATGCCCGAAAAGAAAGCAAAGTGTAGATAGTTTTCAGCTGCAGGGAATATGCAAAGGAATTTCCAAGTTGATTGTTGAATCAAATGCATATATAGGCCGAGTTTTTTTGGTTATACGTAGGGCTTATGGACATTAAGACCAATGTTTAGTGAAGAAATTCATGGGCCTAACTTATTTCATAAAACTGGTTCAATAAGAGAGAGTATCCATTCTTTATAAACATGCCCAATGTATTGTTCAGAGATAATATAAAATTATTTCTCAATATACATTAGAAATTTTAGAAAATGCAACTCTTTGAAATCTTGGGTCATCGTCCCTTAACTTCCTTTTGATTATATATTGTTAAATTGTATGTACGTAAGTCATCTAAAATGATTAAGCCAATGAGAAAGGGTTAATTATTTAATCAAATATCTTTCCAGTCTACTAATTAACAATACCGTGCGTTTATTGCACTGCATGACTTCTTTTTCATGCATGTGAAAGAAGTGAGCTTTAGGATTCAAATCAAACCCAATTTCTTTCTTTGCGACGGACCCATTCAACTTTCAGCGTAAGTGGTCAAGAGTAAAACGACTTCAACATATAGAAAAGTGGAAATTAATTGAAGTCATACAAGTTGGTGCATATAAATACCCCATATCCTTCATAGATTCTACATCAAACTTTTTATTCCCATCTAATTAGCTTAAAGAAGAAGATGAGGCTTCTAAACGTGCTTCTCGCACTCACAACAGTGCTTTTTCTCATGAGCATGCAGTCATACACCGCTTGCAGAATCTTGCATGAAGAAGAACAAAAATTTATGAACAAAAACCTTTTGCTAGGGTCACTGCGAAAGGATCCTGTGTCTCTATCTAAGCCTAACCCAGTCACAGAATCCACTTCGACAATCAGTTAAAGGGCCTTTGAAAGTCACAATTTTTCTTCTTTGATGGGATCACTGCAAAGGGGTCATGTGCCTCCATCTGAGCCTAATCTAGTCACTGACTCCGCTTCAACAATTAGTTCAAGAGCATTTGCAGGTCACAAATTTGCTCCTTCGATGGGATCACTGCAAAGGGGCCCTGTGCCTCTATCTGCGCCTAATTCGGTCACTCACTATGCTTCGACAATCAGTTCAAAAGCATTTGCAAGTCACAATTTCGCTTCGCTGATGGGATCACTGCAAAAGGGTCCTGTGGCTCCATCTGCACCCAATCCAGGCACCTATATTCCCACTTCAACAATCAGCCAAAAGGGCTACACCGGTCACAATATGATTCATTTGTTAGGCTCATTGAAGAAGGGTCATGTCCCTCCATCTGCACCCAATTCAGGCACTCACATCCCCGCTTCAACACTAGGCCAAAGGGCCTACACGGGTCACAATATGGCTCATTTGACATTTGTTAGGCTCATTGAAGAAGGGTCCTGTTCCTCCACCCGCACCCAATCCAGGCACTCACATCCCCGCTTCAACACTAGGCCAAAGGGCCTACATGGGTCACAATATGGCTCATTTGTTAGGCTCATTGAAGAAGGGTCCTGTCCTTCCACCCGCACACAATCTAGGCACTCACATCCCCACATCCCCACTTCAACACTAGGCCAAAGGGCCTACACATGTCACAATATAGCTCATTTGTTAGGCTCATTGAAGAAGGGTCCTGTCCCTCCACCCGTACCCAATCCAGACACTCACATCCCCGCTTCAACACTAGGCCAAATGGCCTACACAGGTCACAATATGGCTCATTTGTTAGGCTTATTGAAGAAGGGTCTTATCCCTCCACCCACACCCAATCCAGGCACTCACATCCCCGCTTCAACACTAGGCCAAATGGCCTTTGCGAGTCACAATATGACTCATTTGCTACTCTCTGTGGAGAGGGTTCCCGTCAATCCCTCGGCGCCAAATCCGGCCATCCCTTAGGTGCATATGCTAGCATAGAGTACTAATGATTCCTGATGACGTGCCATAGAGAGGAAATTAAATAAAGCTGGTTTAACATGGGCACCAGCATAAATATAAAAACTAATAAATAAATAAAAATAATTCAAAACCTCTAATTAACTTATTAATTACTATTTTAATTGGTGCGCATATGTAAGAATAATGGCAACAAAAACACTTGCCAGCCTTTCTTTCCATTTCATTTTGGAACTCTTTTGTATAAATCCTGGAATTAGTTGCTACACACATGCAGTATACTTATTTGAAAGAATAAAATGTTGCTGATCTTTTTTGTTTTTCCAGTGCATCCATGAATGTATATGTTGTTTCCGTCTTCTAAAAGAATTACAATTATATCTTCTAATTTATTCATTTTTATGTAATGCATAATCATTTACAAATTAAGCTTCTAATTATGTATGTATCCTAAATCATACATGCAATAGAGACATAATTAACAAGAAAACAAATTTCATTGAATAATTAAGTTTTGAGTAGTCAGATCTTTTAGCCAACACTCAAATGTAGAGATTGAGAGAACAAGCTAGAGATGTGTATGGACGCTGAATTTATTTATTGGACATCCATGATATTTTGATCTTGAAAAATATCAATTAATTATTACTTATTAGTGATATGATCACTATTTTAATCACAAAGTTTTTTTTTTTTTTTGAAACTATTGTTTGTTGGGTCAAACAAATTGGAGAAAGTAAGGCCGCCCCAACAAAGGACACGGCACCTTTGATGGGTCATGGGCCTCATGGCAATAAGATTGAGAAGAAAGGCTTCAGCCCAGCAAGTAGAGTCCAAGAACGAGGGAATTAACCAGTTCTTCGTGCAAGAAAGGCCCCAGTGTAACTGACGAGATCCAAGATAATACCCCAATTTCCCTATCTAATAAGAGTGAGCTGAGGCCTGGACTATATGGGCATTGTGCCTTTGATATGTGGGAGTGGCTAGATCTAGTTAAAGTTGTCCCAGAAGCTCAAGGGTAAAAAAAGGAATAATAATAATAATTAAAAAAAAAAAAAAAAAAACGTTACCAAAAAGATATTCTAAGGCAATTTTTGGGTGACAAAAGTCGTCCCATCAAGCTTTTTGTAACTACCGGAGAGATCAGAGTAGGAGATAGTTTGACTTGTACAGCTTTTTAAGTCCAAATGAAATTAGTGCCTAATTAATGTGATTATGCGTAGTTGGATGGCATATATCCCCTAAAAACTTACGGGTTGCCGTTTTCTTAATTTTGATTTTTTTTTTTTACATGTCGATACAAGAAAAGGAAGGGGATTCGAACTAAACAATTAGTAATCTCCACTTTATTAGGTATAGTCCCAACCGATTGAACTATCAATAAAAATTAAAGTGGTGGTCTACATTCATTAAACATGAAGATTTTCATTGTGAAATTTAAACTGATGCCCTCATATGTACCTAATTATTTTAAAAACTTATTTAGGCTATTGAACCATCACCCTAAATGGTGAATTATTATTTATATTTACTTTTTGTGACTTATAATTTTGTGGATGAAATCCAAGTAAGATTACTTTCACTTTTATTTTTAGTGCTAAATCAATATTTATGATTAAGCAGTTGCGAGGAACGTGAACATGAATTTTGTACCCTCCACTTTATCGTTACATGTTATATATAAAGAGCCTTTTGAACAGGGACAAGGATCATCTCCAGTCCATTTGGACTCGAGATGAACCGGTTGATGGTTAGGATCTCTCCTTAGAGATCCTAAGAAAGACACGTGGCCCACTTTAAAAATAATAATAAAATATTATTTTATTCTTTAAAAATAAATATAAAATAAAATAATAATAAAATATATTTTCTTTTTTGGTTTGATTTGGCCCTTGGGGGTGGCCGGACCACCCACAAGGGCCACCGTTTGGCCTTTGGGGTGGGCTAATGAGCCGGTTGGGGGTGGCCAAAGCCACCCCCAAGGCAAACGGTGGCCTCGGACCACCCCCCCAAAAATGATAATTAATATTTTATTAATTTTTTTTATAATGAGACTTGTGCCGCATTTTTTGTCGTTGGATCTCTTTGAAGATATCTTAACCTTGAAATGGCTCCTCTCCAATCCATTTTGGACTGGAGTGGAGTCGGATCCTTTGAACAAGTACTTTTTTATGGGGTTCAACAACATGGTTGATGTAAAGCCCACCTTTGACAAAGGTATAGCTTAGAAACAAAGCCTTCTCTCTCTCTCTTAACTATGATAGTCCTCTGCTAGGGTTCTATTTCTAACTGAGAGCGCCTTCTACCCCTCATTCCTTTCTGCCTCACCTCCCCCTGGCCCTCTTCTCTTTGTGAGCTAGTCTATTTACCTGATGCTCCCTAGCTCATTGGGCGGTTTTTCCTTCCCCTTCTTCTCCACCTCTTTCCCCTCCTTTGTCTCGTTTCCTTTTTTTTGGTTTTTTCTGTTTTAGGCTCTTACATCGGCTTTGCCAGACTCAAGTTGTTGCGCGCCCCAGCTCCAGGTTTCTCCAGCTCCATCCAGGTCCAACGCTACCTGTCGTGGCTGTATCCTTGCTTGCCGGCCAGTTTTCCCCTAGCACCCTTCCTCTTCGACGTGGTGTCTACTTTGGGAGATTTTGTTTTTTATTTTATTTACATGTTATCGTTCTATTTCTTGTTGTTTTGTTATTATAGTGCTTGTTTCTTGTAGTGTTGTATTGCTTGTTTTGGCTTTCTTTATGGGTGTCGCTCATGGGGGATTCATTCAAACTTTACCCTATGTTCTTTGAGTGCACCTCCGATCTCCACCGCGCCGCTTCACCATCCACCGTCCACTGCAAGGTCTTTTCCCGCGTCCCCCTCCGCAATGAGCTTCCAACGCCACCTTCCGCATCGGTTTCCGACAAGCATGCGATCGACTTTTCTTCCTGTTACTGTCATCCGCTTAGTGTGCTCTTTCCTGTTGTTTTTCCCTGTATTTGTTTTTTTCTTCCTGTTTTTCCTTGTATTTGTTTTGTTGCTTGTAATAAGACTCAGTCCTCTTCGGATCTGCCCACTTGATACTCTTCGGGGTATTTGCTTTTGGTCCAGACCCTTGGGTTGTGGATGTGATCGATATCCTGGCTTTCGGGTCGAGGAATAAGAGCTACCTATGCATTGGATTGCATTTGTCTGGCGCATATATATTGTTTAATCTGAAGATTAGTCATGGGTTGACGGATTTGTAAGAGTTTAGAATGTAATACGTCATCTTTGATTCTTGTAACCTCGTAACTTTGGCTATGATTGCTTCAGAACTTTTGCACTGTATTGTAAGAATTTTTTGCTCGTGTTATCAATGAATGAGACTGATATGTATAATTCATTTGTCTTCACAGATTATCACATCAACCAGGTCCAACATGGTTGATGTGTATAATTCATTTGTCTTCACCAATTATCAATTTTCATAAGAATCAATCAACCTATTGGGAATGGTGATCGTTTAATTTAGGGCCGGGGCAAGATGGCCACCCACCTAAACGAGGCCTAAGAGAGGGCCAATTCCTTTACTTAATTTTTTACTTATTATTATTTTATGATATTTATGTGGTACTGAACGCCCTGAACTAAGACAGACTTAAAAAAATAAATATTGTTGTTTGGTCAAATTCTGTTTAATTAGATAATATATCTTTTGACCAAAAATGTTTCATTCTCTTCGAGATAATTGTTTTTATTTTGCTTTCTTAGCCACTTATTTTATTGATATCAAAGGCAATCTCACGCTCGAACCAAATCCCATGTTTCCAATTCCACCAACCTCTTCATTTTTTTTTCTTTTTCTTTTTCTTTTTCTCTTCAATATTCATTTTCTAATCAAAGAGAATCTCAAGCTCGGACCAAATCCCAATGTTTCCATCAACCTCTTTATTTGTTTTTATATTTACTTTTTCTTTTTCAATATTCTTTTTCCAATCAAAATACCCGAAGAGACGGCAACGAGTAAATAGTTTCAGATGCTTTCTTTTCTGCCTGTGTAATATTCAGACTTACAAAATTGGGAATAATTGAGATCTATCTTAATTAAAAAGGAAAATGACAAGTCAAGGCTTATAAAAAAATGAAAGCCTTGTTAATTTGTCTTGTAGCGCTCATAAAAATGATAAAAACCAGCAATTGTCATAACCATTAAATTGGAAAGAATACATATTTCACATGATACTCTGTTATACTTTTGAGTTTCAATTGTAGTTATGCTTCTTTTCAATTTAATGGTTATGATCGACTATCGGTAGTAATTCTCCACCATATATACGATATTCAATTGGCAGCTTCCAAGGTCCGTTCATGCTTTTGAAAAGCTCCATTAGAGTTTCTGGTTATTGGTGTAAAATGATCACAAATGTTGAATATAAATCACATGAATTTGAGTGCTCTTTTTTCTTTTATCACACATGGTTTTTCATTTCATTCTGGTGGAGAACTGGCCGGAGAAGGGTAGAATTTGGGAGTTTATATATATATATGGAGATTTTGTTTAACCATTGAACTACGCACCACATATGGTGAATTGTTATTTATATCTACTTTTTGTGACTTCTAATTTTGTGGGCGAAGTAGTGAAGTCCAACTAAGGTTACTTTCACTTTTATTTTCTTTATACCCTTAGGTCTATCTTACTTAAAAAAAGAAAAAAAGAAAAAAAAAAATCATGACTAGATTGAGCATACCACATTAGCTGACAATACTAAATATCATTTCTCTTTAAAAAACAAAAAAACAAAACGATCACTACCACATCAATCCAATAGAATTCAGGTAAGACGAGATGACAAATAATCTCGGCTTGATAAAACCTTTTCTTTTCAAAACAAAAATATTAATAAACAATTCAAATACAAAATATTTTTAAAAATACAAAAATAATTTTCACTTTTATCTCAGCTAATCTCTTTGACGGAAAAACATGCACTTTTTTCTTTTTTTTTTTGTTAAGCATGCATTTTGTTGTTGTCTTTGTATTCCCTCGTTTTTCCTGTTGTAATTTTTGTACTCGTGTTGGCAAAAATGTGCCAAGAAGCGCCTTATATTATAATATTAGTAAAGGTTCCAAACACCAGCTTCCCTTGTACCGTGTTGGTCGGTGGCATATGTCACCTTTTTTTTTTTTTTTTTTTTTTTTTTTTTTTTTTTTTTTTTTTTTTTTCTAATTGAATAAGGAAAGGGCTACAGGGAAGGATCTTTTCCACTTTTGATCCGAACGGAAGAAAAAGTGAGAGATCCTGAAAACGAAAAAGGGGTGGGTTCCCCAACAATAAACCCAAAATAAACTAAAACAATACAGAAATAAAATAAGAGGGAAGGCCACCCCAACAACAAAGCCCAAATGGTAAAATACAGTGCAAATACAAGAACAAGTACTGGATCTAGTCCAAAAGGACCAAACAGCAGGCAATGGTAATTGCCAATAATCCCAAAAGAATCATAAGCAAGCCGGGCCTATTCCAGAACCGCACAAGGCGGTGCAAATTGCAAAGAAACTCCGTGAAGAGATCTTTGCGGGCAAACCAACAACCACTGTTAAATGGCTGTTGAAAAGTAGGCACTGCAGAAAACCAAAAATGAGCCGGCATAGGACGACCACCAACATCAATCTCCTCCTCAAAATCAAACCAAGTCATGGCAGGGAGATAAAAACCCACAAAAAACAATACAAACAGCAAACTAAAACTAAATTTACAGTAAAACAGAAATAAAATTACAACAAAAACAAGCACAAAGAACACCAAAAAACAAGGGCAGGGGCGGTGGTAGCCTGCCGAAGAACAGATCGGCCACCGGCAAGCAGTGGACTGATCGAGAATCGGCTGGCGGAAGAGGGAAGCTAGGAGGCCAGGGAAGATGGTGGAAGGCCTCGATTGGTGGATGGGTCGGCGAGGAAGAGTAGATCGGATTTTGAAAAAACCCAATCTAAACCCCCAAAAACCAGATCCACAACCAGGAACTTCCTCGAGGCAGTGGACGGCGACAGGGATGGACTGAACGACGAGAGGCTGGGCGGCGAGAGGCTGGACGACGACAGGCTGGGCAACGACAGGCTGGGCAACGACAGGCTGAGCGACGAGGGAGAGAAGAGCAGTGGCGGTCTTCGAATCTACACAAGAAAAAGAGAACAAAACACAAGAAATCCAAACAAAAAATACAGCAAAGAGGGAACAAAGAAGGGGAGGGGAGTGGAGGAAAAACCTTTTCCTCCACCCCGGAAAGCCCGCACAAGGCGGAGAGAAAGACCTCACTAGGAGGCGGCTGAGGAAAAACCCTAAGGGTTTCCAGAGGTTCTCTCTCTAAACAAGAGAGAGAAAGCATGGATTGCATGTTGAAGTTGGCATATGTCACCTTGACTAGTGCAAGGGTTGAATGCTTCTTTTAGGAAGTAAAGGTGTCCGTCTCAAAGTAAAAGAACAGACGGACGGGGACAGGTCTGGCCGGGTTCCCAAAGTTGAACCCAAAAAAGAACGGACGGACGGGGACAGGTCTGGATTCCCAAAGTTGAAAAAAAGAACGGACGGACGGGGACAGGTCTGGATTCCCAAAGTTGAACCCAAAAAAGAACAGACGGACGGGGACAGGTCTGGGTTCCCTAAGTTGAACCCAAAAAAGAACAGACGGACGGGGATAGGTTTGGGTTCCCAAAGTCGAACCCAAACCTGTCCCCGTCCGTCTTGACTTTGAGAAAGAAGCGCCTTATCCTAGCGTTGTTGTTGAATGAAAAACATGCACTTTGTCGGATCGATTGAAATGCCAAATTAAGTGCAAGTGGGAGAAACACTGCAAATATCGATCCCCCCCATCTTTCTCCCTCTACACTGCCCCTCTCATCTTTCTCCCTCTCTGTTCAAATTAAGACGAAAGGCACTAACGCAGCCTGGTAATGATGGTTGGAGTATTGAAACAAGTGTTTTTCATTACTAGCACGATCATGATTCTCACAAATGTCTCTCTATCTCTGCCCGATCCAGACTCCTACGTTCCCACTTCCGCACCCACTGATTTCATGACTCCTTTAAAAGTCTCTCTGGACAAAGGCTACGTCCCCCCTTCTGCTCCGAATCCTGGAACCTATATCCCGGCCGCAGCTTCCACTTCCACAGCCAGCCGTTATATGACTCCATTTCAAGGCTCTCTGGACAAAGGTTACGTCCCTCCGTCTGCCCCGAATCCTGGAACCTATATCCCGGCCGCCGCTTCCACTTCCACAGCCAGCAGTTATATGACTCCATTTCAAGGCTCTCTGGACAAAGGTTACGTCCCTCCGTCCGCTCGCAATCCTGGAACAGCTATCCCGCCCGTTACAACAACCACTGGCAGCGCCGAACCTACGCCACCTTAAGTCATGTATGGTTTGATCCGCAACTGTCTAGTATTTCCTTTTGTTCTTGTTCAATTATAATAGCAATAAAGTCTCAAAGACCCAAACCATGATGAATCGATCGAGTCTGTCTTCTCTTCTTTCTTTCCACTATAAAACAGATAGAGACCCCTGTCACCAGATCGCTGCGACTGCGCGGGTATTGCCCTGTGCAATCAATTCAGCACCCAAAACTACTGTGAGGATGGGTAGTTTTGTAAGACTTAGACCGCCGGAGGAACTTATCCGAGTTAGCCGCCGGCGCGCCGCTTTCAGTGCAACGCCTGAGTTGGAGTCGACGTACGCTTCGGCCTTGAACAGCTCGTTTAATTGTGTAGATTGCCAGCAGGTCCTCATCGGAAAGCATGCCAGCGTTCTACCCCGTCGGCCGTCGCGACCTCGTTGTCTGAGCATTATCTATATTTACTTTCTGTGACTCTGTATTTTGTGAGTTAGGTCCAATCTAGGAAGAACTATTTTTACTTTTATTTTCATTACCAAATCAATATTATGATTAAGCGGTTGCGGATAACTTGAATTTCGTGTCCTCTACTTTGTCTTTCATACGTGTTATGATGACCCTTTTCAACAGGTCTTCTTTTTCTGGGATCGAACAACATGGATATATGATGTATATTATTCATTGTCCTCACAAATTATCGCTCTTTCATCACCATGTGAGGGGATAGATAATCTTATTGGACCTCCCTTAAGATTATCATATATATACTTTGCGTATATGATGTATATACGTTGCTTGACAAATTCAACATAAATACTTTTGAATCACTGCCATCTAACGGCTGAGAAAGTCGCCTGATATACATATGCACCTATATATAAATAATCTTCAAGAATAATCTTATCATGCGATTACATGAGCTCTTATCATCCAAAATAATCTTCAAGAATGAAATTAATCAAGATGTTTATTTAGGGAGGTACATATAATTCTAAACTAAAATCCCCTTCAGTATTAATTTTTAGTGATCAACGATACCCAAAACACCTTTTTTTTTTTTGGGGTAAGAAAATATTAACTTGAAAATATCAACTGGAATAGATAAAATATGTGTGGCATGTATGTATCCCCATAACATATAAAGCAAATCAAAATGAGTAATGCTAGATGGAGCAATATAATTTTCATTGTTTCCTCCCAACTGTAACATGACTTTTAAAATCACCAATAGATCAAAATTCAATAATGAACATCTCCATCTCAAATTAAATAGTGATTTTAAAAATTATATCACATTTGGGGTGACACAAAAAAAAACTCTAATCCTCCTAGTATTACTCAAACATAAATAGTCCAAAGTTTATTTATACCAAGATTTTTTGGCATTAATTTTGCCTTGTGACAAGATGGGGAGACTTTATGAATTAGTGTGCAGTGCATATTAATTTGAATAAATGGGTACAGTTAAAAAAATAACAATAAAAACTGAATCGATGACAAGGTGAATAATTCTCGGTCAATAAAATGAAAAAGGTTAGTCAATTTAATTAGCAGATCGTGTAGGTTTAGTCAATGACTGGTAGGTTGAACTGTCGATGTAATGGCCTGATCAGGTGCTCAGAATAATTGAGCAGGAAAAAAAGATGTAATGGCATGGAGAAGTGAAACAATGTCTAGGAAATTAGATTGACTGAAATTTGCTGTATCAATAATCTTCCATCTAATCGGTTTATTGATGACCATAAATAAATAAATAAATAGGAACAATTTAATTATTATGTTTTAAATTTATGACTTTCATGTGCTGCCATCTGTGCGTTATAATGAAGGTTAAATAAAACCAAGAAGTTAAAATTATATGTCTTTCAAACAAAGAAAAATTAAATAGTATTGAAATTGTAGCTTGATTAATTATAACAAACCAGAAGAAGGGTTTATGTAGAATATGGTGTGAAAATATGGAAATAAATATATTAATAAAAATAAATGAATTGTGCAAATATAGAGAGCAAAACTAAACATACAAGGTTGTAATTAGACCAAAATCTGAGGGCCAGACTAACAGCTAGCTTAATGACTAAAAATTTGTAATAAGATTTTATTTTCGTCATATTGATTAAGAATGAGAAAAAAGTTACCGTTCTTCAACTGCAGCCGTGTATTATGAGAATAAAAATGTGTATTAGTGTATATATAACATTTATTTTCTTAGGAATGGACGATAAGTAAAAAGAAAAAAGAAAAAAAAAAAAGAAAAAAAAAGGTGGTAGATGGGAGAAAAGTCTATCATAATTATTTATTATTAATTAGGTTATGTCTGTAATTTAGTGATAAAGTAGCTCTAGCCAGGGGTATTTCGGTTTTCTTTATTTGCTTGTTCAAATGAATCATGCATTTAAACAAGTCCACATACATTCTTAATTTGACATTTTCAAAAGACAAATGTATCTAGTGATGTAAGAATGATTGAAGAAATTAATTAACCCATCGTTTTGCACTTGTTCTTGATTTTGTTATTTCCCTTTAAATATCATGTTGTTTGCAATAATTAAATGTGCATGTGTTCGATAGACAATCACAATATATACTAAGGAAATTATAGGAAAAATAAGCAAAGGAAATTCCACGTTTATTGTTGAATCAAATACATAAGTTCTTTGATTATACGTAGGGCTTATGGACAGTATGTCCAATGTTTAGAAATTTTATGTGATGCATAATCATATACAAATTAAGCTGCTAATTATGTATGTATCCTAAATCATACATGCAATAGAGACATAATATTTTTTTTTTAAACGGAAAACTGAGGATTTCATTGATTAAAGATTACGAGTATAAAGCTCTTATAGTGTAAAGCAAAAAGTTATTACAGAGCAAAGCAAAAAACTCTTACAACACATGCAAAGAATAAAGCTCTGCAAAATCATAGCCACATGTTATGAGGTTACAAAGTCATAGATACAAACAAAAATTCTTATAATCAAATGCTATCTATGACTTTAATCTTCCGCTAACTTATATACAAATACAATTAAATAACAAATTTGCTTCGAGTAGACTAGATATAAGACATAGGTAGCCAAATTTCCTAACAAAATTTATTTAAATCGGCCACGAGAGATAATCCCTCACACCAAACTATACAGACCGTGAGAAATAACCTCTCACACCTAATTATTCATTCTCGCTCATGAGGGCAGATCTAAAGAGACGAAATCTTTTATTCAAAACAAAAAACACAAACAAACAATCAGCAAGTAGTAGCAGCGGTACGTCGAGGAGAAGATGAACGGTACAACACACAATGGAAGGTGAATGGATGCATAACGGAGATGCCGAAGTTGCTGATCTAGTTGGATAATATCTATAAACATAAAGGAAAAAAAAAAAAAATCAGAAGGGGAGGGGAGGGTAGGAACAGGGAGTAAAAGGGGAAAGGAAAAGGAGGAGGGAGCAAATCTACTCTCTCCTCCTCTCAAAACTATTTTATGAGGAGAAGGCCGAGATATGACAACTCGATGCAATAGAGACATAATTAAGAAGGAAACAAATTGCATTGAATAATTAAGTTTGAGTAGACATAACTTTCAGCCAACACTCGAATGTAGAGATCGATCGAGAGAATAAGCTAGCTAGAAATATATATGCACACTGAATTTATGATTGAATGTACGTCCATGATATTTTATCTTGAAAAATATCAATTAATTAGATGAATGATAGAGATACAACCTTTTGACACAACTTTGGCCAAACTTTTATCTTATGTGGTCATTAAAAAAAAAAAATAATAATACAAAATACAAAAAAAATTCTGAAGCAATAACATCATATGTGGTCCTTTTTTATTTGGTATTTTTTATTTTTTTAAAAAATGATATTTCTCTTCAGAAAATGGTCATTATTATGAATGAAAATACAATTTATTTATTTTTTTTTTTAAAATATCAAATAAAAAAAAAGGACCACATAGGATGTTATTGTTTCAAAATTTTTTATTATTATTATTATTTATTTTGTTTTTTAAAAAAATGACCACATAAAAGAAAAGTTGGGCCAAAGTTGTGTCTTTATCATTTCTCCATTAATTATTACTTATTAGTGATATGATCACTAATTTAATCACAAAGTTTTTTTTTTTTTTTATACTCTTGTTTGTTGGGTCAAACAAATTGGAAAAGTAAGGCCGCCCCAACAAAGGACACGCCACCTTTGATGGGACATGGGCCTCATGGCAATAAGATTGACAAGAAAGGCTTCAACCCAGCAGGGAGAGTCCAAGTTCGAGGGAATTAACCAGTTCTTCGTGCAAGAAAGGCCCCAATGTAACTGACCAGATCCAATATAATAGCCCAATTTCCCCATCTAATGAGAGTGAGCTGAGGCCTCGACTATATGGGCATTCTGCCTTTGATATGTGGGAGGCTTTCTATCATTCCGTGGAGAAAAAACCCTACTTTATCTTTTACTTTATTATGATGAGCCTATTCAACAGGTCTTCTTTTTCTGGGCTTCTTATTTTGGTTGTCTGACAAATTCAACATAATACTTTTGAAACATTGCGACTAAGGTTTGAGAAACTCGCATGATGTACATATGCACCTTTATACGTGATTGTGATTAATTTTTGTTAGTTATTTTTATTTTATTTTTTTATTTTTCACATGTGTTTGCGATTAATTTGAACACAAATGAAAACTGCTTACCCAATGCAAATAATACATCCACTCTTGATTATTTCTTTACCTCGATCCCTTTGCAACATTCAGACTTAAGTTAAAATCAGGGAATAATTAAGAAAACGTGTATATAGAAAAACTAAGTTACGGAAATAATACTAAATTTGGTAGTACTAAATTTCAAATCTATTATATATATATAAACTAATAAATAATTTCTATTGAAAAATAATAATAAAAATGTTATCCAAATTCTAATGAACAAGTTTAGAACAAGGTTGGTGGTGTTCTCGCTTCCCAACTTCAAATGGGTCAATTCATGTCGTATTATAAGACTTTTTTTTTATTAAAAAAAATAATAATAATAATAAGATTTATTTCATTTCATTACTTTTGAATTAGTTTTCAAAGTAGTTTTGTCGTGTAAAAGGCTTAGCACACGCCAAAACAAACAATCTGGACAGAGTCAAGGGCTAAACAGGAAGCGTACTCGCAAATGCCCCGATGCTTTCACCAACTTTTCTCCGTTCAAAGTAGCCTCGAAAGAAGGCCGATATATGGTGAAAGAAAGTGTCCGGAATTGGGTTTCAGTCAATTAAACTTAAGGGTTACTCCGACCTCTATACTTTTTTTAATTTTTTCTTCTCTTTCATTTTGTTTTTTCCATTCAAAATGCCAGAAGAGAAAGCAAATTAAGTGTAGATAGTTTTCAGCTGCAGGGAACAATTAAGCAAACGGAATTCCATGTTCATTGTTGAATCAAATGCATAAATTCTTTGGTTATACACTTATACGTGCGTACGTTTGATTAACTTCCGTTTGATTATTGTTAAATTAAATATAAGTCATCTAAAATGCATGTTTAAGCTAATGAAAAATGGTAATCATATATTTTTTCAGTCTTCACAATATTGCAAGCTGTACGTTTATTGCACTGCATGACTTCTTTTTCATGCATGTGAAAGAAGTAAACTTTAGAATTCAAATCAAACCCAGGACCCATTCAACTTTCAGCATAAATGGTCAAGAGTAAACGGTTCCAACATATAGAAAAATTGGAAAATACAATTCATACAAGTTGGTGCATATATATAAATACCCCATATCCTTCACAGCTTCTACATCAAACTTTTTATTACCATCTAATTAGCTTAAAGATCAAGAAGATGAGGCTTCTAAATGTATTCCTTGTATGTACAACAGTGCTTTTTCTCATGAGCATGCATGCATACACCGCTTGCAGAATCTTGCATGGAGAAGAACAAAAATTGATGAACAAAAACCCTTTGTTAGGGTCATTGCAAAAGGGTCATGTG
>NC_081551.1:744452-769790 GCF_901000735.1 Corylus avellana | reverse complement strand
AGCTTAATGACTAAAAATTTGTAATAAGATTTTATTTTCGTCATATTGATTAAGAATGAGAAAAAAGTTACCGTTCTTCAACTGCAGCCGTGTATTATGAGAATAAAAATGTGTATTAGTGTATATATAACATTTATTTTCTTAGGAATGGACGATAAGTAAAAAGAAAAAAGAAAAAAAAAAAAGAAAAAAAAAGGTGGTAGATGGGAGAAAAGTCTATCATAATTATTTATTATTAATTAGGTTATGTCTGTAATTTAGTGATAAAGTAGCTCTAGCCAGGGGTATTTCGGTTTTCTTTATTTGCTTGTTCAAATGAATCATGCATTTAAACAAGTCCACATACATTCTTAATTTGACATTTTCAAAAGACAAATGTATCTAGTGATGTAAGAATGATTGAAGAAATTAATTAACCCATCGTTTTGCACTTGTTCTTGATTTTGTTATTTCCCTTTAAATATCATGTTGTTTGCAATAATTAAATGTGCATGTGTTCGATAGACAATCACAATATATACTAAGGAAATTATAGGAAAAATAAGCAAAGGAAATTCCACGTTTATTGTTGAATCAAATACATAAGTTCTTTGATTATACGTAGGGCTTATGGACAGTATGTCCAATGTTTAGAAATTTTATGTGATGCATAATCATATACAAATTAAGCTGCTAATTATGTATGTATCCTAAATCATACATGCAATAGAGACATAATATTTTTTTTTTAAACGGAAAACTGAGGATTTCATTGATTAAAGATTACGAGTATAAAGCTCTTATAGTGTAAAGCAAAAAGTTATTACAGAGCAAAGCAAAAAACTCTTACAACACATGCAAAGAATAAAGCTCTGCAAAATCATAGCCACATGTTATGAGGTTACAAAGTCATAGATACAAACAAAAATTCTTATAATCAAATGCTATCTATGACTTTAATCTTCCGCTAACTTATATACAAATACAATTAAATAACAAATTTGCTTCGAGTAGACTAGATATAAGACATAGGTAGCCAAATTTCCTAACAAAATTTATTTAAATCGGCCACGAGAGATAATCCCTCACACCAAACTATACAGACCGTGAGAAATAACCTCTCACACCTAATTATTCATTCTCGCTCATGAGGGCAGATCTAAAGAGACGAAATCTTTTATTCAAAACAAAAAACACAAACAAACAATCAGCAAGTAGTAGCAGCGGTACGTCGAGGAGAAGATGAACGGTACAACACACAATGGAAGGTGAATGGATGCATAACGGAGATGCCGAAGTTGCTGATCTAGTTGGATAATATCTATAAACATAAAGGAAAAAAAAAAAAAATCAGAAGGGGAGGGGAGGGTAGGAACAGGGAGTAAAAGGGGAAAGGAAAAGGAGGAGGGAGCAAATCTACTCTCTCCTCCTCTCAAAACTATTTTATGAGGAGAAGGCCGAGATATGACAACTCGATGCAATAGAGACATAATTAAGAAGGAAACAAATTGCATTGAATAATTAAGTTTGAGTAGACATAACTTTCAGCCAACACTCGAATGTAGAGATCGATCGAGAGAATAAGCTAGCTAGAAATATATATGCACACTGAATTTATGATTGAATGTACGTCCATGATATTTTATCTTGAAAAATATCAATTAATTAGATGAATGATAGAGATACAACCTTTTGACACAACTTTGGCCAAACTTTTATCTTATGTGGTCATTAAAAAAAAAAAATAATAATACAAAATACAAAAAAAATTCTGAAGCAATAACATCATATGTGGTCCTTTTTTATTTGGTATTTTTTATTTTTTTAAAAAATGATATTTCTCTTCAGAAAATGGTCATTATTATGAATGAAAATACAATTTATTTATTTTTTTTTTTAAAATATCAAATAAAAAAAAAGGACCACATAGGATGTTATTGTTTCAAAATTTTTTATTATTATTATTATTTATTTTGTTTTTTAAAAAAATGACCACATAAAAGAAAAGTTGGGCCAAAGTTGTGTCTTTATCATTTCTCCATTAATTATTACTTATTAGTGATATGATCACTAATTTAATCACAAAGTTTTTTTTTTTTTTTATACTCTTGTTTGTTGGGTCAAACAAATTGGAAAAGTAAGGCCGCCCCAACAAAGGACACGCCACCTTTGATGGGACATGGGCCTCATGGCAATAAGATTGACAAGAAAGGCTTCAACCCAGCAGGGAGAGTCCAAGTTCGAGGGAATTAACCAGTTCTTCGTGCAAGAAAGGCCCCAATGTAACTGACCAGATCCAATATAATAGCCCAATTTCCCCATCTAATGAGAGTGAGCTGAGGCCTCGACTATATGGGCATTCTGCCTTTGATATGTGGGAGGCTTTCTATCATTCCGTGGAGAAAAAACCCTACTTTATCTTTTACTTTATTATGATGAGCCTA
This sequence comes from Corylus avellana, assembly GCF_901000735.1. Lineage (NCBI taxonomy): Eukaryota > Viridiplantae > Streptophyta > Magnoliopsida > Fagales > Betulaceae > Corylus > Corylus avellana. Next base: position 767,367 of record NC_081551.1, on the reverse strand, counting down.
TTCAACAGGTCTTCTTTTTCTGGGCTTCTTATTTTGGTTGTCTGACAAATTCAACATAATACTTTTGAAACATTGCGACTAAGGTTTGAGAAACTCGCATGATGTACATATGCACCTTTATACGTGATTGTGATTAATTTTTGTTAGTTATTTTTATTTTATTTTTTTATTTTTCACATGTGTTTGCGATTAATTTGAACACAAATGAAAACTGCTTACCCAATGCAAATAATACATCCACTCTTGATTATTTCTTTACCTCGATCCCTTTGCAACATTCAGACTTAAGTTAAAATCAGGGAATAATTAAGAAAACGTGTATATAGAAAAACTAAGTTACGGAAATAATACTAAATTTGGTAGTACTAAATTTCAAATCTATTATATATATATAAACTAATAAATAATTTCTATTGAAAAATAATAATAAAAATGTTATCCAAATTCTAATGAACAAGTTTAGAACAAGGTTGGTGGTGTTCTCGCTTCCCAACTTCAAATGGGTCAATTCATGTCGTATTATAAGACTTTTTTTTTATTAAAAAAAATAATAATAATAATAAGATTTATTTCATTTCATTACTTTTGAATTAGTTTTCAAAGTAGTTTTGTCGTGTAAAAGGCTTAGCACACGCCAAAACAAACAATCTGGACAGAGTCAAGGGCTAAACAGGAAGCGTACTCGCAAATGCCCCGATGCTTTCACCAACTTTTCTCCGTTCAAAGTAGCCTCGAAAGAAGGCCGATATATGGTGAAAGAAAGTGTCCGGAATTGGGTTTCAGTCAATTAAACTTAAGGGTTACTCCGACCTCTATACTTTTTTTAATTTTTTCTTCTCTTTCATTTTGTTTTTTCCATTCAAAATGCCAGAAGAGAAAGCAAATTAAGTGTAGATAGTTTTCAGCTGCAGGGAACAATTAAGCAAACGGAATTCCATGTTCATTGTTGAATCAAATGCATAAATTCTTTGGTTATACACTTATACGTGCGTACGTTTGATTAACTTCCGTTTGATTATTGTTAAATTAAATATAAGTCATCTAAAATGCATGTTTAAGCTAATGAAAAATGGTAATCATATATTTTTTCAGTCTTCACAATATTGCAAGCTGTACGTTTATTGCACTGCATGACTTCTTTTTCATGCATGTGAAAGAAGTAAACTTTAGAATTCAAATCAAACCCAGGACCCATTCAACTTTCAGCATAAATGGTCAAGAGTAAACGGTTCCAACATATAGAAAAATTGGAAAATACAATTCATACAAGTTGGTGCATATATATAAATACCCCATATCCTTCACAGCTTCTACATCAAACTTTTTATTACCATCTAATTAGCTTAAAGATCAAGAAGATGAGGCTTCTAAATGTATTCCTTGTATGTACAACAGTGCTTTTTCTCATGAGCATGCATGCATACACCGCTTGCAGAATCTTGCATGGAGAAGAACAAAAATTGATGAACAAAAACCCTTTGTTAGGGTCATTGCAAAAGGGTCATGTGCCTCCGTCTTCGCCTGATCCGGTCACCAACTCCGCTTCGACAATCAGTTCAAGGGCCTTTGCAAGTCACAATTTCGCTCCTTTGATGGGATCATTAAAAAAGGGTCCTGTGTCTCCATCTGCACCCAATCCAGGCACCTATATCCCTGCTTCAACGCTTGGCCAAAAAGCCTTTGTAGGTCATAATATGGCTTATTTGCAAGGCTCACTACTGAAGGGCCCTGTCCCTCCATCCGCACCCAATCCAGGTATCCAAGGCGGAACCACCCCTTCCTTTGGGGGGGTCCAAAGCCTACACAAAATTTTAGAAATGCAATAAAAAATTTCAAATTCTTCTAAATTATATATAATTTTTATAAAATAGAGCATACAAAATTATTTTTTTACCTCCAAAATTTTTATTTTTTTGAGTTTTGCATGGTCCTCCCTCTACTAATATTCTAGTTCTGCCCTACAGGTACCCACATCCCCGCTTCAATGGTAGGCCAAAGGGCCTTAGCTGGTCAGAATATGGTTCCTTCGCCACTCTCTTCGCTGAGGAGTTCTGTCACTCCCCCTGGGCCAAATCGAAAGATCCCTTAGGCGCATTTGTCAGAGAAATAATAGAGAAGAAATAAATAAGCTCATTAATTAATATGGGCATATAAAATATAAAAATAAATTAATCCAAAACCTCTAACGCGTTACTATTTTTAATTACATGGTGTAAGAATAATGGCAACAAAAACACTTGCCTGCATCCTTTCTTTCCAATTCATTTTGGAATTCTTTTGTATAAATCCTGCTATTAATTAATTTGCTGCACACATGCAATATGCTTAATTATTTGAAAGAATAATAAAATGAAGCTGATTGAGGAGATTATATTCTTTGTTCTTTTTTGTTTTTCTAGTGCATCCAAGAATACTTACAATATGTGTGTTCTTTAATTCCGTCTTCTGAAATAACAATATCTTCGATCTAATTTATTCATTTTTATGTGATGCATAACCATTTATAAATTAAGCTACTAATTGTACATGTATCATAATTCCTAAATCAGACCATATATATATATATATATCATACATGCAATAGACATAATTATATATGCAATAGACATAATTATTAACAACGAAACAATTTTGACAATTCCAACCCACCCCAATAACTCATCCCGACATAATTATATATGCAATAGACATAATTATTAACAACGAAACAATTTTGACAATTCCAACCCACCCCAGTAACTCATCCCGACCATTAGTTAATTAAGTGCACCAACAAATCCATCAACACCGGCTATGTTTGCCATTAATAATATTGTTTTTGTTTTATATTTTAAAAACAAACATATTAATTAGCAAACAACTCAAAATACAAAATATTTTTTTATAAAACTATATTCTTCATTTGTTTTAAAATAAGTTGAGAAAACGTATATATTCTTAATTTTTGTAGATGTAAGAGCTAACTTATGATTTAGAATTTAAAAATTAAAAAAGAAAATTGAGGTTTAATTCCAAATACCAACAAATACTTATGTGGTAATCTATCGCTATCGTGGACTAAATGCGATTGGATGAAATTCTATTCTTTTAGAGAAGGAGAGTACTGTTTGCAAGGATAATAGTGATGATGCATAATCATTTATTTATTTATTTATTTTTCGGGTTGAATGATACAATAATTAACCCTTAATTGGGCAAATCTTACATCTATAATAATGGCTTAAATTTCAAACATCCATTCTTTAAATAGAGAAATACAACTAGGTTAAAGGGTATTGGTGATCGATCTTCGATCTTTTTATTTTGTTCCAATGATTTGCAGTAAATTGAAAGCTTTTTCGATTATCTATATTGAAATAAACCAACAGCTTAATTTAACATGGTATAGCCTACATGATTGAATTTTTACAACATTACAGTAGTTAACTCACACAAATAAATTTTTACTTTCTCCTTTGGAGTAGACATTACATGTACATAAATGTCATAGGGTAAACAAATCCCCACATATTATCAATTTCATACAATCTATAATGATTCTATATCAACTTCTGTCGTTTTACTATCAGTTGCAAGGCAAACGGAACTCATGCATTGGGGTATATATATATATATATATATATATATATATGAGAATTAATTACTTTTTATTTTTATTTTCAGCACGAAATCATCCGATATTGATTTGTGTTTGTCGTGGGAAAACCAATCTTGTGATATATATATAAGCAGCGACTCTACATTGAACTACGTCGTTTTAAGATTGTTCTCTTTTGAGGTACAGGAATCATATTTATCGGCCGCTGGGGACCCCTTTTTTTTTTCTCGTAAAGGAGATTGAAAAGGCGTCCTTGGTTGGCTTAATATTCGATCGGTCGGAGAAATGGCCCATTATCCATGAGACTTATCTTTGCTCGTTCACCTCATCTGGACGCGTGGGCCACGGATCCCGAGGTCGAAGCATCATCACATAAATGTAGTCAATGCTTGTTGTAGATATTTATCAGTGGGGGTGCTGCATTTTAGCATTTTAGAGTAGCAAGTGGATGTTAAACGAGGCTTTTTCTTTTTTCATGTTACTGTGTACGTGTTAAACTAATGATTAATTAATTAATTAATTTTTTTTTTTTTATCAGTTTAAGATTTTGAGATAACTGATAATTTAATATGATATCAAAGCTAAATGTCCTTGGATCGAACCTTGATTCCGTCAATTCATCCCATTTAAATTAAATATTTTACATGTTGAGCCTCATCTATTAAAAAAGAGTTTGAGTCTACACGTGACCTCATCTATTAAAAGAGAGTTTGAGCTCACAAGTGAGGAAGAGTGTTAAACTAATGATTAAGTGATTAAATTTACCTCTTCCTATCCGCTTAAGCTTTTGGGATAATTGGTGATTTAACACTGTTGATATTATTATTATTATTATTATTATTATTTTTTTTTTTAAAAAATGATTTGTATAGAAAAGTTAAAAAAGTGGTATTGAAAAGTGAAAAATTTTGTTTTGTAGGCTGTGTTTGGCAAAGGGCCGGACCGGACCTGACCAAAAAACTCAAAAATTCTTATCAAAATCAACTATAACATTCTTATTTTTTACATCACATCAATCACTTTTTATTATTATTCAAATAAAAAAAATCACTACAAAATAAACTTTTTCACTTTTTATACAAAACATTCTTACTTTTTTCTCTCATATCAATCAAATCTGTTACAGTACCATTCCACTCCCTTTTTCCATTCCATTGCCAAACACGGCCGTAGTGATTTTTTTTATTTAAATAGTAGTAAAAAGTAATTATGTGATATAAAAAGTGAGAATGTTTTAATATTGATTTTTTTTTTTGGTTGGAAAAATGAGATAAATAGTGTGGTGGTGTTTGGTGTTGTTTGCCAAGCATTACCAATATAAAGAGAACTAGAGTCATCTCAAATATAACGTGACTTTTAAAATTGCTAGTAAATTTGAGATAATCATTATTAAATTTTAATCTATTAGTAATTTTAAATGCCACATCACATTTAAGAGGACTCTAAAATGATTCTAGTCCTCCTTATATCATTACTCTATAAAAATACTATCTAAACTCATTTCTTTCCTTCGATATAAGAATTTCTTTAAAAAATTCACATAAAACAAACTTATTTGGCGTTTCAAAAGAAAGCAAAAGTTATGCCCTAAATTTAAGGTAATACTTTTATTTTTTTTAATAATATAAAACACTTATTTAAATTTGGAAATAAAAATATAAAAAAAACTGTTACTAGTGTTCTAACACGATTCAATACAATAAAAATGTAACCTTAGGGGCACTTGTCAATAGTGGTTTTAGGCCTTTAAAGTTGAACTACTCTAAATCTTGTATTCTTTTTCCTGTCTTCCTTTTATTATTATTATTTTTATTTTATGTTTTAGATCCCCATTTAAAATAGATTAAAAGATTCAAATTAGATTTTAGATCCCCATTTAAAATTTTTAGATGATGTAATGTTAAATGTCGTGTTAAATAAATCTTAATAATAAAACATTTTCTTGTCGTCTAATGGGAGTACTGTTCTTTTTCTGTTTCACCGAAGCCTATGCCCTTTTCAGAAACTTTCGGTATCAAAACAAACCCTGTGACCAGAGCAAATTGTTTATGGCTATCTTTGGTAATAGAACAAGATGAGGAGGCAACCAAATAAGGTTCAGATTGTCGTGGCGGAGCTCCTCGGCCTTATGATCATGAGCATGCACGCCCATGTACCTCCGGCGCCCCCGGTGAAGCCGGAAACCGACATCCCCGGCCTCGCTTCAAGAATAAACCAAAAGGGCTTGGCTGGGCTTGGCTCAGCTCCTTTGGTAGGTTCGCTGAGGGGTTATGTCCCTCCATCTGCACCAAATGCGGCCACTTACATCCCAGGCCGGCCGCCCCACTTCAGCAATCGACCAAACAAGCTTGTCTGGTCACGCAGTTGCTCCTCCAGCCAGAGTCCCTGCTGGCCCTAAACGACGACGGCTCTCTAGATTTTGTTGAGAGAATGTATTTTGCCTGGAAATAAGGGTTAATAATTAGTTCGACAATGCCTTTTAATCGATAATTAAATTTGGTTATGAGAAAAGTGATGCATCTTATATATAATTAGATTATAATGAGTCAGCTAAATTCTTTGCATCTTGCATTTCCCTTTACTATATATATATATTTTAAGGTTATATAGATAAATACTTTAATGTGCTCTATCCACCCCTTATCGGTTTCTTTACTTGCCCAACAAGATAAGGCTTCTGAATAAAAATCTTAGTGGTCAAAACAACCACTATTACTTTTACACAGCAATCAAAAGGATAGGACAAACGAGTTTTTGTGGCTACAAATGAATGGCAAACCATTTTGCTAGAACATGAACGACAAGTTCTTGGTACGAAACCAGAACCATGAATTGGTTAATGTAAACTCAGATAATTTAATATTTTCCACCTTGCTATAATCTAGCATAGGTTGATGATATATATAATATGAAGAGTTACAATTCAAATTCAAATATACAAATTCTTTTGAGATAATGTAATCTATTTATACAATTTCAAATATGTAATTATCCTAATCTAAAGTGTTTCAATTGCAGTTTATTATTTTGAGTCTGTTGAGATAAGACTGTAGATTATCTTGTGAGAGTCTTTATCTTTTACACTCACCCTCAAGCTCAGTGGGGGTATAACAACTCTGAGCTTGTCACGTAGATTTGAAAACCGGATTGAGGATAAAGGCTTGGTGAAGATATCTGCAACTTGATCTTTGGATGAGATAAACCGAACGTTTAGAGATTTTGAAGCTACCATATTCCTAACAAAATAAAAGTCAATTTCCAGGTGTTTGGTTCGAGCATGAAAGACCGGATTATATGAGAGATACTTGGCGCCTATGTTGTCACACTACAAGATTGGAGGATGTGAGACAGTGATCCCCAGTTCGCATAAAAGGGATTATAGCCACGATAATTCTGCTGCTGTGTTTGCTAGTGCCTTGTATTCAGCTTCCGTACTTGACCGAGCCACTATTACTTGCTTTTTACAACTCCATGAAATTAGATTCTTACCAAGAAAGACACAGTACCCTCCTGTAGACCGACGATCGTCTTGACACCCAGCCCAGTCGGCATCAGTGAATGCTTGCAGTCTATTGGATGTGGACTGCTGGATTTTTAAGCCAAGATAAATAGTTTCTTTTAGATATCTTAATAGCCTTTTGGTAGCCTGCCAATGAGGTAGTAAGGGTTTGTGCATGAACTGTGACAATCTGTTCACTGTAAAGGCTATGTCGGGTCAGGTAATAGACAGATATTGTAGAGCACCGATTGTACTTCGGTATAGTGTGGGATCCGAAAATACCTCACCATCAAAGGCAGATAAAATAACTGAAGTAGACATTGGAGTGCAAACAGGTTTTGCATTAGCCATTTTTGTTCTCTGTAAAATGTCTAGCATATAACGATGTTGAGAAAGATGAATACCATCATGTAGCCTTGCCACTTCTATGCCCAAAAAAAAAATTTAACTCACCCAAATCCTTGACTACAAACTCAGATGTCATACTATGAAGTAAATTATCAATTTCTGAAGTAATTGAGCTAGTAATAATTATGTCGTCAACATATATAGTACAAGCAGCAGATTTATATATGAACAAAGAGGCGTCTGATTTTGAAGCTCTAAATCCAAACTCTAGTAATTTATTGCTCAGTCTAGAGAACCAGGCCCTTGGTGCCTGTTTGAGACCATAGACGGCTTTCTTAAGACGACAAACATGGTTGGGAAACTGAGGGTGAGCATAGCCAGGGGGTTGTGACATGTAAACTTCCTTAGATAAATTACTATGTAGAAAGACATTTTGAATATCAATTTACCTAAGTGACCAACCAGATGAAATTGCAATAGACAATACCAAACATACAGTTGTTGGTTTAATTACTGGGCTGTAGGTCTCTGAGTAGTCGATTCCAGCTTGTTGGTGGAATCCCTTCGCCACTAATCGGGCCTTGTAGCGATCAACTGAGCCATATGCTTTCCATTTTATGCGAAATACGCATTTGCATCCAACTAAATTCTTGGCTGTAGAAAAAGGAACTAAACACCAAGTATTATTTTATAAGAGTGCATCAAATTCAGAATTCATAGATGTTCTCCAATGAGGGTCCATAGATGTCTGAGTGTAGCATGTGGGTTCTATAATATTGAGAGCACTGTCAACCATGAGAGCATGTGGAGAGGGGTATTTTGTGGATCCATCAGGAAAAAGCTTTGGTTTGGTGATATTATTTTTTGCTCGTGTGAGCATGGGGTGAGTATTGATGGGTATGAGTGATTCAGATGAAGGAGAAGAAATCTGGAAATTTTCAGATTGAGGTTGTGGGTGAGCTTCGGCTATTGGAGAAGACAATGGAGATGTGTGTGGGCACGGGTACTTCGGGCGTGGGATTTCTGACGGTCTGGACAATATGACTAGAGGAGGCTTGATTGTTGGCTTGTGTAGGTCGCAGCATGTGAGAGTGTGGCGTGAGAGATGAGGATTGATGGGTAGGAGATAAAGTAATGGGTGACGTGGGTGTGTTTGAGTATAAGGGTACATCTTGTGTTTCAGTTGGGAAGGAGTCACGGCCACGACTACGGTAGCCTCCACGGTTGAAGGAGGAGCCACGGCCGGAGTTGTTGTAGTAGCCCCCACGATTGCTACGACCACCACGATGAGGTGTATTTCGGGAGGCAAGATGCACGGCTATATCTGAGACGTCCATGGCTGGTTGAGTTTGTTCAAGACACAGCTCATGGGCCAATAGGTGGCCATAAATTTCTTCAATGGAGAGGGTGTCAACTCTTATTGTAAGAGAGGTGACAAAAGGGGTGTATTCTGAACCAAGTCCCGCAAGGAGAAACGATTGTTTCTCAAGGTCACTAAGAGGTTTATTGACGGCTGCAAGGGTATCGATGAGAGTCTGAAACTTGTGGAAATAATCAACAATGGATAGGTTGGCTTTCTTCAAAGTGGCCAACTGAAAATGCACGTTTAAAATACGTGCTTTTGATTGAGACGCAAAGAGGGTCTCTAATTTAGTCCAAGCTTGGTGGGACGTTTTGCAGTTTGCAACATGAGATATCATCCTTTCTGATATGGCGGAGGTGAGGAAGCCAATGATGATTTGATCTTGCATCTCCCAGTGGAGACAGGCTGGATTCTTCGTAGTGGAGGAGATGTGCTCCTTCACGGTGGTGATAGAGGGCGGTGGGCATGGAATAGATCTATCAACATACCTAAAAAGATTACCTCCTTTGAGATGTGGAATGACTTGGGGCAACCATGTAGGGTAATTGTCTTGAGTGAGTTTGTTGAGGTTGAAGTTGGAGAAGGTAACAAGTTGAGGAGGAGTGGGTTCGGCTGCCATTGATGAGCAGCAGGTGAATGACGTGAGGGAAAGAAAGAAGAAAATAAATAAATGTAAGAAAAAAAATTATGTGGAAGGAGATTTTGACGTTAGTCTTTTGGTAGCTCTGATACCATGTAAACTCAGAGAATTTAATATTTTCCATCTTGCTATAATCTAGTATAGGCTGATGATATATATAATATGAAGAGTTACAATTCAAATTCAAATATACAAATTCTTTTGAGATAATGTAATCTATCTATATAATTTCAAATATGTAATTAGCTTAATCTAAAGTGTTTCAATTGCAGCTTGTTATCTTGAGTCTGTTGAGATAAGATTGGAGATTCTCTTGTGAGAGTCTTTATCTTTTACAGTTACTATGATCGTACGTACTTGAAATTTGACTGAGAAAATTTAAAAGCTGAAAAAAAAAAAAAAAAAAAAACTGAATGAATGCATGCAGTTTTCCTGCAAGAAGAACAAAGTTTGGATAACTGAGATTCTTCCATCCTGTCTTAAAGGAAAATTTGTACGTTAAAGAAAGAAGAAAATGGGTTGGATGCTAGTATATCCTAAATTTTTGTTATCATAATAATAAGAAATGTGAGTTCTATCACTATTCCAATAAATAATGATCAGTTACTGCAAAATAAATATGAAGAATGAGTTTTCTTTGAAAGAAAGTAGTAGATGAACTAATTAGAAAAATATATTATGGGTTAAAAGGTTTGACAATAGTAGAGGATAATACAAGCCGCATTTCATTCATTATTTTCTCTGTTTTCAACTTAATGAATCGATTATTCTCTTTCGATAAGTAAACGTTTGGGAGACACAGAGATTTTGAATAAACAGCCTCCAAGTTTATTAATGGAGCACAAAATATTGGAAACAACTTACAGAAAATTGAATCAACGAATTTCAAAATATATATTTCTAATTAACATCAATTACAAGGTTGACAACCAACTTACTTATATGGTTGTTCCCAAGCAAGAAAAAGAAAAATATACATATATAAATTGAAGCAAAGGCCATGAGAAATAAAAGTTAAATTAACAATCGTCTCTCATTGTCCTGATCAAATATTCTTCATGATCTTGTCCTGAGAAGGAAGCCACAGCAACACCCACATAACAGATGAGTCATGAAATTAATGGAGGTATGTGCATGCCCTACATGGCCGGGCGGCTAGCTAGGTGCAAGTGCCCGTGCTCCGGCCCGAGATGTAAGTGCATGGATTGGCACCGGACGGAGTGACCGGACCCCGTTGGAGGGACTGAATAATCTCGAGGCTAGTCTTCCTGATCAACCATTGCTCTCCTTCCAATGGCCTCGCTGCTCCAATTTTTGGAGAAGCAAACAAAATGGTAAAAATAAGCAGAACTGTGAGGACACTTTTCATGTGATCAGAGAAACTCATCTTTGTAAAGATATGAAAGGAAATGTTGTTTATATTCTCTCTTTCTTTCTTTTTTTCAGTGAGTTTTGAGGTAATTTAGTTTGGAAGGAAATCAGTTTTTGAGATGGCTTAATGAAAGGTGGAGGAGAGCTGCTTATATAGGGCATGCGTACTCGTTTTATCTGGGTAGAAACTTTGACTAGTGCCTACAAGGGTTTACTATTATTTTGGAGCTTGACTTATCCATGGTTTGAAGGTTGAACCGAGCTGGAATGGATCAAATTCAGTTGCTTCAACGCCAAGCAGTCATATATTGTGGTGATAAACGTGGACTAGCTATATGTGTTTATAATATTACACAAAGAGTTTGCAAACTTCTTCTGACCTAATATATAAAAATGTTGTATCGCTTGAATATGTGAAAAATACATATTCTTTTAATAGTATAGGCAAAATTAAAATTTTTTTTTATTAAAATGTGAAAAACACGTGATTTTTTAATACAAATATTTCTAACTTTGTTTATGATATCAAAAAAACTAAAAGTATTTTTCTCATACCGAAAACATGACATTTTTCATAAATTGAGTTGGAGCCACCAACCCAATTTAAAGAAAAACGCTATCGTTATATTACGCGCGCATTCATCTGGTTTATGATCCGGGCAGTCAAAAACATTGAAAATTATGTCATTGAGAATAAGTATGTCAACGAAAACAAAAGTATACAAAGCGTACATTGGTTAAATTATGACCAAGCCCGTAACAATAGCAACGAAAGCCATGATGAGAACATAATTTACGGGGTCAAATGTTGTGTCTGATTTTGACAACATGCTACACAACACAAAACATTAATATTATTTAAATGATGAAGCATTCCATTCAAACATTCATCACAGCATTCTTGACTTGTACATCAAGCTATGTTTATTTTTGTGAAGTAAACGGGATTTTATCAATTAGTCTTAACCTGACTTATGGAATTAAAAGAGTCACACCCCGTAATTTCAACCCACTAATTTCATGTTGGGATCACAAATTGTATTAAAAATTGTTGGCTTTATGTTGCGTGTCGAAGTTTGAGTTATGTTGAGGCATTGGTATAAGACTATATCAAGCAACCCTAATCCAACCCATTTATTTAAATGGGTTAAACCTCTAAATCTTAACCTACTAATTTTATATTAAATTTGTGTATAAAAATGATCAATCTAGTTTTATCATCCCTTAAAAGGAGATGTACATGGAACTGTGGAAGGGTAACTTGAAACAGAGAAATTCATAGTGCACAATTCTCATCCATAAATATGGTTGGATATTCCCTGCAAAATATGCATTGAGATAGAAATCACTGCTGAGCAAGTACTAGTTGGTTGATTTTCAGTGTTGATTAATTACTGAAAAGCTTAAAGCAATAAGAAACGAAATTTTCAATTTTGGACTCGATATCATGCAATTTCTATTGCAATTGTTAATCATGAAACAGAGAGGTCTTACTGTGTCTATATCCTGAAACTGTTGAGAAATACCAAATAAACCCAAAATGCATGAAGGGAAAAGTAATTCGGACAACCAATTGTAGGAAACCGATCCAGGACAAAATGGGCAGGGGGAAGAAAAATAAATGATTGGCCAAATATCAAATTGCTACAAGAGAATGCTTTAGGGCCCATTTTTTTTATGGCTGCTATCCTTAGTTGAGCCGTACAAAGTTCACATTTACTATTTAATAGTACACTTTGTTGCCTAAATCCCCAACCCACCTGATTCATGGTCTTCATGCACAAAGATCAAACCATGAATCAGTCTCCATGAATTTTACAAAACAAGATGATTCAGCTATTCAAAGTTAATGGCAGAGTAAGACATTCCACCTGATTCATGGTCTTCATGCACAAAGATCAGATCATGAATCAGTCTCCATGAATTTTACAAAGCAAGATCATTCAACTATGTGGAAGTTCATGGCAGAGGAAGACATTCATAAGTCGGTGAACAATAACAAATTCCATTTTTCTTAAAGGAGATGCACGGGTCACCTAAACTTGTACTCAAGACTTGAGAGTCGGATCACTTCGAGAGGGCAGCTTCCAGCTCCTCCTTCAACTGCTCTGCCGCGCCGCCTTGAGTTCGAATGGAAAACGTATGAATAACTTTGTCATTGTCCATTGAAACATCAGCCTCTTGAGCTACAATTTGGTGTTCTCTAAACGCTTTGATGACTCCAGAAACAGGGTGAGCATCCACTGGGCAGCTCATTCTCACAACTGAATCCTCGTGTCTTGCCTGAAAATCAATCTCTGGTGGTGAGAACTGCTTATGATTGGTTTTGTCCAGCTCCTTTTCAGTTTCCAAAACCCTGATCTTCATCTGGAGATCAGTGATATAGGTAATGGCATCTCCAAGCAGAGAGGCCTTGTCCATTTTGGATATATTGGGGACAACAGCTCTTAATGCATAGAACCTCTGGTTAAGCTTCTCACGCCTCTGCCGCTCTGCTTCCACATGATTCAGCGGCTCTTCTCTCCCATTGGCAGGCTTTCTCCCTCTCTTTCTTGGTTTCCGCTCATCAAGCTGAGGTGATGATTCATCCTTAGCCAGCTCCAAACTAGAAACTCTAGATTGTGCATTAAAACCCCCAACAACGATTTGGTTTAATTGCGGAAACAGTTTTGCTTCATTATCATCACTTCGACATCCATTAGAAGAATTTCCATAAACATGACTGGTACCTATTGCTTGTGCTTCAAAAGAATCTGAAGTAAAAGCTGAATCATCTTCCACCTTAGGGGAAAAGTTGATATTGACTGAGCAGGATTTTGTACCGCCTAGACTAAGTTCGCGTCCAAAAATCCTTGGAAACACCTTTGACTGTACAGAATTCGATTCCCCAAATATAGTTTTAACCATATCCAAAATATTCTGTTCTTCAGGAATTGATTTGGTAGAACCAAACTCAACAACTCCAGATTTCACAGGAACGAACACCACAGTTTGGAACCCGGCTGGCCGAGCAAGGAATGACCTCTGTTTGTAATGATGTAAGCAACTAGGCATATCTGAAGCCCAAATTGATTTACCTGACGTATATGACTCCCCAAGGCCACCTGATGAATCACACTGAAAGGAAAAGTACATTGAGGTGAGGTAAAACATCTCAACATCCAAGACCCCATCTAGCCTTGCTGCAAAATTATCATCATCCGACCGACCGAAAGACGTGTGAAGCTTCTGGAGCACCTGCTTCTTCACCTCCTCTTTCTTCTCAATTCCCTCCAAACTGCCATCCCCAGTTCTATTCATGACTCCAGCTACCCCGCCTTTTGGGCCTCGGCAGTGTCCGTCACCCCAAATCAAGGCAGACCTACCAGATTTCAAGTTCACAACCCGCCAGAAAACTGCGTAATTCCAATTGGACCCTTCAACAAGCTGGCACAAGCCCTGCTGCACACCCAATTCACTTCGCGGGGTAACTACATCCGACAACACATTCTCAGAAGCCGATGAGATCAAGAACTCACACGCTTCTGTACCCAGTACTGACTCCACCATGGCTCTATCATCTTCATTCACCCAAAATTTCTCACCCATCTTACCCCTTCCACAATTATCTTCCGCAAACGCCAAAATTCTCAAACTAAATAAACGAACTTTACAGAATTCAATTGCACCCAATTGAATAAATACACGAAGGCATCCAAAATAGAAATCTATATGTTCAATTTCACAAACACTTCACTGAGATCAAAGAAATACCCAAAAGTCGAGTATATCCAGATGGAAGATCTTTGCCCCCACATCTGTCGAACAAAATTATCGGTTACTTCTGAAGCTTAAAAGCTTCTCAAATCACAACACCACACTGAAAGTAAGCAGATTTCAGAAACTTCTCTCTACCCATTTAGCAGATCTTTGAAACTATCTATTAAAGAAACTAATTAGTTCCCTCTGAAGCTCAGTTCTCACTTGATTCACAGATATTTCCCTGAAAGCCAACAAATTTCAGGAATTCACGCATACCCTTTTAGCAGATCTTTGAAAATATCCCAAATAAAAAAAAAAAAAAACTTCCAGTACGTTTCAAAACTCAAGTTTTAGGAGTAGCAGAAATAGTTTACAAGACTCAGAAAGGTTCAAACTTGGAGAAGTAGACTATACCTGGAAATTAGCACCGGGTTTTTCCCTGTTGCCGATGTTAAGCTTCAAGATCCTCCGGTTCACCTGACGACACGAACACAGCAGACAAAGGAGCTCGGTTTCAGCCTCAGATCTGAGTGCGTATTCTAGTCCCACATGTCTTTCCGTTTCTTTCGTTTTTATTTTATTTTATTTTAATTTTTACTTTTTCTTCTATTTTTCTGGAATTTGCCAGATGTGAAATCATTTAAAGGTTTAACAACTTAACTTGAAGTTAATGTTGACATATTTTTTTAAAAAAAAAAACTTAAATAATGAACTTCAAATTTTCCTCCACTTTTTAAGTTATATTAAAAAAGCATACATGTTTAAGGTACCATAATAATTTTATAAATTGGGTTCGAGAAAATTCTTTCTTTTCAACCAATTTAAAGTAAAGTTTTGTCCTTTCCTTAAGATCTCTTCTCATCGTACAAGAAATTCGAACAAGGACACGAAAGAAATTTAACTGTTGGAAGATGACAAAGTTCTCATTATGTAAAGATTATCTTGTACAAATCAATAACTATTTTTTTACTCAATCTCTTTTTGGGTTTGACGGGATTATTACCCAAAAAAAAGGTATGATTACCATTCCTAACCTAACCTAACCTTAAAATGGTAAAGCAAACAATCTTTGCCATACTCTTTTGCAACAAAATCAAAGATTTGATACTTGGATTGTGTTAGAATTTTAGTTTCTAATGTCTATTTTGTTAGAAAATCTATCATATTTTACATAATCAGTAAGATGTGAAAAATAGAAACAAAAGAAATAACAAAATAGACGGATTTATGTGGTTCACCATCGAGAGGTACATTTATAGAATTTTCAGGGATGTTTCACTATTTCTTAAGAAACAATAGAGGAGACGTCAATCACATATGTACATTCGTACAAAATCCTATAAAATCTCATTTAAACCGCTAATCACATATGTACATTCATACAAAATCCTATAAAATCTCATTTAAACCGTAACGCTTCCAATGTCAAACCAAGTCGGGTACTACCCAAACTCCACATAATCTAACATGTTTTCTTAAAATTTTGGAAAGATTGTGTATCCTTATGTGTCATATTATAATATGAATTTTACATAGTATTTTAGAGATCATTTGAGGTTTTATAAATTAAGAGAGACTGGAAAGATACTCATTATATTTTTCCTTTGATACTAATTAAGAAGAAACATTATTATTGTTGCCAGTGAATTAAACATAAACAATTTTGCCAAACTAAGTTAAATTTTTTTTGTACCTTGATTCTTGCTTTTATTCGTCTTCTTTGATATATTTTTATATGTTTACTGCAAATTTTAACAGAACGAGCAGTAGGATGAGAGAATAATGGAATCTAAAACTTAATTAGGAGTTAGTACAGACCATTGGAATCCTCTCTTTTTGCTAAAGCATGGTATATCTTCATGTTACATGTTCTTTTTTTGGACGAATAACATGTTATATGTTTTATCTCTAGGACCTCTTTTCCTTTTTTATTTTATTTTATTTTATTTTTTTATTTTTTTATAAGTACTGCATTCTGTTCAAAACATAATTTACTGATTAAATTTATCATATTTTTTGTATTAATTTAAACTTTTGAGATAATCTAACATACACCATACATAATCAATGCACTTTCCCTAGATTAGCCTTTTTCCTATGCCAACCAAAGAGACCATTGGTTTCATTGAAATAAATTTGATTTTCATGGAAAAAGTCATGTGGGTATATATATATATATATATTGGCCCTTGTTGCATCAATTTGACAGCTTGAATCATTTCCCTTTCTTTTCGTGGTAATGATACAAAGCACGACAAGGTGCATGTGTCTTGCCAGTTGCCACAACTTCATTATCACCCAAGGCCAAGTCGCCACCTGACACTCCATTTCAAAACGTGACAACACAGTGCGCATATTAATTTTCACGAAAATTGTCTCTTCCCACGAATGGAAATTTTTTTTTTTTTTTTTTTTTTTTTAATATGTTCACATAGAAAATGAAATAAAATTCGAACTAGTGATTTCTATTTTATTAAGTGTGATTTCAACCGATTGAACTATTTCTTAAGAACAAAATCGTCTTTATTTTTTGGTGATTAGGTATATATATGCATATCAACATCAACCGTTTTCCATTGGTTTAATAAATTTTTGTTATAAATTATGACTTAACTTAAAAATAACAGACTTAAATTTGACTTTTGTCTTTGTCCTATTTCTCATTTCAATTAAAATATTTCACGTGCTAAGTTTAACTTGTTAAATAGGAGTATAAGCCTATACATGAAATAAAGCATTAAAATATTAATTAAGCGATTAAATCAACTATTTCCGTAATAAATTTCCAAAGAATAACAAAAAATTGAAATAATGACATTAATTATAGCTAATTAACAGATAGCTTTACACCGATCTGACAATGGTACAATCAGGCTTGAAAATGAAAACTACAAATCAAGAGACAACATAAAACTATAAATAATGTTAACATTATTTATGTGCCCGGTTATTTTTCTTGCAACTACAATAAATTAATGTTGTGATCATGATATAAGCCTAGGATGATCACCAACTAATTAATGTGAGCACTGTGTTTAATGCGGAGAAGGATCCTTTTCATTTCGAAGGAAATGGGAAGAAGTCGGTCTTCATTTTTACAATGGTAGAATGATCCCAAAAAAAAAAGGACCAGCTTTCAAAGTGAAATGACTATTCTACTCTTGTAAAATAAGGGACCGGCTCCTCTCCATTTCAAAGGAAATGGAGAGGATCTGGGTCTTTGATTACTAATTGCAATGCCCTTTACCTGGCGTTGGGATGTACGTGCAAGGATTAGGCGCTGATGGTGGCACCGGAGTATGATGATTACCGGAAAATGAAGTCATTTTTGCCCCATATTTTGGCTTTGTGCCCACCAGTGGCCTCGTGGCCTCAAGAGGCTTGGCCATGAAAATGATCAAGAACAGAAACATCACGATTGTAGCAGTTATGAAAACGTTTCTCCTCCAAACGTACATTTTTTTTCTTGATTTTTCTCTTTTTAACGAAGAAGGAATGGTTGTATTGTTATAATTTTGTAACAGCAACTTACTTGATCGAAATTTGGTGGAGAAGTATATATCAAGCTTCATGTATATATAAATATATACAAACACTTGAAAATCTTTGCGTTATTTCTGGGAAGAGGGACTTGGGAAACATATTGATCGAAAGACAATCGCTATCAGAGAAATTTTCCGGAAATTAAGGCTCTTATGCTTTTAGGCCGGTGTCTCCCTCGATCTAAATCCATTGCCCATGCTGGGCGGCTAACACCACCAAGTCTTCATTTCACATTGTGATTTCAATTGTTTTCATGGAAAAAACTATCCAATAATGGAAATTACTACAACAGTTTCCTAATATAAATAGCAAAAAACATTCCCGGCCGCGCAGTACCATGACGAACACATTTATCCACTGTTCGTTAGAATTATTAAATTCAACACTTATTACCAACATAAAATTTTTAAGAAAAAAATATTAAACATGAGTAATTCTATAAGTCTTTTTTATATCACTTATAAAATAAGGTAGCTTTTAAAATTATCATTTGATCAAAATTCAATAATAATTAATTACAAACTCAACAGTAATTTTAAGAGTCACATTATTCTTAAAATGACACAAGAGTAATTTTAACATTACTCATTAAACATAGTATTAGAGTAAAGATTATAAGTTCGAACTCTAACTTTCACATGTGTGAAGACGTGTTAGAACAAGCGGATGTTAGTCATATAGGAGGAAGAAGAAATTAAAAATGTGTTTGTCCAATCAAACATGTTAGGAAAGTATAGATTGCAAAAGCCAAAAGCGGCCTTGCGTGGACTTTGGGGTTCAATGTCTAGTTGACATTTTAGTTTGCACGCCAATGTCAAAAGCTAAATGTCTACCCAGCAAGTTCTTGGGAGATACGACATACGAGCGAGGTTGACAAACGCGCTGGACTCCCAGACTCATCTCATATAGCTTCCATGAAAATCATATGCAATTTGCACTGTGACCTGGATAACATTGAGAGGTAATTAACGTATTAGGAAATTAATAATATGTTTTTTTTGTTCTTTTTTTCTGTTGAGGTGTAGTTTTGGCTCTCAGCTGATTAATTATATCATGAATCAAGTCAAAATAAGGAGTTGCGAAGAATATTGCGTACTGACAATATGGGAAGTTGACGTAGAAATTCTACAAGTGTTAACCCAGTTTTGGTGTTCTCGCAATTCATCTTCCTGCACTTTGAGCTTGTTGGGATTGCATTTGAGAAATATAGTTTTTAAGTTAAAAAGAACTTTTAGACAAAAGCTTCATTTTTAAGCTTTTATTAAAAATGCGTTTAAGAGTCACATTATTCTTAAAATGACACAGGAGTAATTCTAACATTACTCATTAAACATAGTATATATTAGAGTAAAGATTATGAGTTCGAACTCTAACTTTCACACGTGTTAGAACAAGCGGATGTTGAAGAAATTAAAAATGTGTTTGTCCAATCAAACATGTTAGGAAAGTATAGATTGCAAAAGCGAAAAGCCTCGCGTGGACTTTGGGGCTCAATGTCTAGTTGACATTTTAGTTTGCACGCCAATGTCAAAAGCTAAATGTCTACCCAGCAAGTTCTTGGGAGATACGAGCGAGGTTGACAAACGCGCTGGACTCCCATACTCATCTCAGATAGCTTCCATGAAAATCATATGCAATTTGTACTGTGAGCTGGATAACATTGAGAGGTAATTAACGTATGAGGAAATTAATAATATGTTTTTTTTTTTTTTTTTTTTGTCCTTTTTTCTGTTGAGGTGTAGTTTTGGCTCTCAACTGATTAATTATATCAGGAATAAAGTCAAAATAAGGACTTGCGAAGAATATTGCGTACTGACAATATGGGAAGTTAATGTAGAAATTCTACAAGTGTCAACCCAGTTTTGGTGTTCCCACAATATCTCTTCCGGCGTTTAGAGTTTGTTTGGTATTGCGTTTGAGAAATAGAGTTTTTAAGTTAAAAAGAACTTTCGGACAAAAGCTTCATTTTTAAGTTTTTATCAAAAGTGCGTTTTTGTCATTTTTAAGCTTTTTGAACCCTTAGAAAGTGCTTTTAATTTTTTTAACAAACAAATATTTTTTTCTTCAAATGAATTTTTTGAGTGTTAAAAGCACTTTTAGGACCCTCAAACATAATCCTAAGCAGACCCTTACTCTACGCGCGCGTGCTCGCACACCACGCGCGCGCGCGCGCGCACACACATATATATATATATATATATATTCAACAAGCCTAGTTTAAGCCTCAATATCCTTTGATATAAGGAATTTTTCTCCTTATTTTATACGTGAATTTTACTCTTTAATTTCTTGTGATTTATCCAAGAATACAGGGAAAATTGAGAGAAGATAGAGAATTGAACAGTGGCAGAGAGAAGCAGGGGCAACCTGGGGGCGGTCGCCCCTAGTAAAAAAAAAAAAAAAAAAAATTTTATTTTTTTTTGAATTGTTTGTTTATCACCTAACAAATTTTGTTTTTTTTTTTTAAAAAAAAAAAAAAAAACCTCTTGTCACTTTGGCCACATTAAAAAAAAGAAAAAAAAAAGTCAAGAAATTTAATGTTTATTTATCAATATTTGGCATTTTGTTTATCTTATTCTAAAACAATATTGTTTTTTTTTTGGTGTGTTTATATAGTACTTTGGGATTTTTTTCAAGCATCAACAAGTTTTAGAAGATTATTACCAATCTTAGATTTGTTCTTTTTATTAATTCATTTTAGGCTAATAGCTATCGGAATATGCTAATAATTTTATTATAATATCATTAGAGTATGAGAAGTAAACAATTATTAAAACAATACTTCGTAGCAAAATGAAAGATAAATTTCTTAAAGATAATTTACTTGTCTACATTGAAAGGAGAATTGCTGAAAGCTTCGATTCAGATTTAATACTTAATGATTTTGTTTCTCTAAGACCACATAGAATGCAATTTTAGGCACTTTGTATTTTGTATTTTCCTTTACTTTTGTACTAGTGCCTACATGGTAACTAATATATCAATTTAGCATATAAATATGCTTTTTGTGATACATATATTGTGGTATAATTTTTTTTTATTATTGTATTTACCATATTATAATAAAAATATAATATATAAAGAGAAAAAAAATTATTTATCATTATATTTTATTATTTTATTGACGCCCCCGGTAGAATGAACTCCTGGATCTGCCACTGGAATTGAAGATGGTAATTAAGGCTATTTTAAATTATTAGAGTTTTTGATAAAACCGTAATTATAAAACTTTCACAAATACTTAAGGATAGAAAATTGATCATGAAGGATCACTCGATGTTTGCAGTATTGCAGTGATAAATCAAGAAAGTCACCTGATGCGCTTGGATAGGGATTTTAAGGTGAGAGTTTACAATTAATTAAAGTTATAGTTTAGAGACTCGTATTGTTAATTACTTAATTTCCTTGTTCGAGTTAACAGATTTTTTTTTTTTTTTTAAATATATATTGAAATTCTAAATTTTAATTTCACGAGAAAGATATTTTTATGGAAGTTCTACGTACCAATATTATAATTCCTGTACATTATCGTCTTTGTCGCCAATTTCAAGGCATCATATCATCACCGTTAATTATCAAGATATATATTCTCATCATTTTTTCCACCATCATATATAATTAATTTTAATATGTTGATCTTTAAATATACTCATTCAAACAATGAAATTTAGATCGATTAAATTGAACTTCTCATCAATTTAAAGGAAGCAAAATTTGAAAAAAAAAAAATAATAATTAGAATTGTTATAATCATCCAAACACAACGGTAGAACTTTACCTAATGCCTATGAGAATTAAGGGGCGAAAAGGGTACTATGATATGCTAATATTAGTTTTTCTTTTTTCTTTTTTTAAATCTTGCTAATATGAGTATTAATGCT
This sequence comes from Corylus avellana, assembly GCF_901000735.1. Classification (NCBI taxonomy): domain Eukaryota; kingdom Viridiplantae; phylum Streptophyta; class Magnoliopsida; order Fagales; family Betulaceae; genus Corylus; species Corylus avellana. The sequence continues at coordinate 745,383 of NC_081551.1, read as the reverse complement.
ACGCCTATAACGGGTTTATAATTCTTTTTCAACTTATTAACACATTTGATCATGTGATTGGAGCTCGTTAATTAACAACTAAAAAATAATTTTAAGGCCTTCAACGTACCTGTTTAATTAGTTGCTAAGAATATGCATAACATCTTAATAAAGCAAAACATCTCATCCTAATGTTTGAAGAATCATGATTTTTCACCTCCAGATGCAGTGAAACTAGACAGGAAAATTAAAGGAAAAGAAAAGCACTTCACAAAAGAACATACACTATATATATATACATATCATCTTTAATTATCTGCATATATGCATATTCTAGTTAATTATCTGCATATATGCAAAACATCTTATCCGATCCATATATAATATTATATATATTTCTGATTTCTATCAAAACCATTGAGCAGAGATCTGTTGCACCAAATCATACGCTAGCAAGTTTTATCCATGGTGGAAGGCCTTGGGGCAATGTTTGCTGTTTGCCATATCAGTACAAGCAGAAGGAGCGGAAGGCGCGACAGGGCCTCTTTTTAGTGGAAAGAGAGTTTTCGAAACAGGATTATCACCAACCCTTGGATTCCACCCATCCAACGGCCTTGCAGCTGCAAGAGTTGTCGCCACAGTGGTGATGATCACAATCAGCAAAATAAACATCATATTTCTCCCAGTGGCTCCAAAATTCTTCCTGCAAACTTTCATGGTTGTATATATATATATGGGGAAACGATGGATTCTTAATATGTTTCTCTACGAAGGGGACTGATTTCAAATGAGCAAATAAAATACTCTCGGGCCTCCATACTTATAGGAATAAGATCTCTCCAAAGGAAAAAGGAAGCCGCGATCGATAGCAGTGGCCAAATCTTCTAGCAGCGCAGTTTAATTAATTTATCCGAGGAAAGGCATGGTTCTTTTTTGCTTTTTAGTTTTGACC
>NC_081551.1:730254-744352 GCF_901000735.1 Corylus avellana | reverse complement strand
AAATTTAATTTTTTTTTTTTAAAAAAAAAAAAAAAAATTGGGGGTGACAACCCCTGGTTTAGGGGCTGAGGACCCCCCAAGACCAGAGGTAGTTTCGCCCCTGGATGTGGCTTTTAAAATCACTATTGACTTTGTAATTGATTATTATTGAATTTTGATCAAATTGTAATTTTAAAAGGCACCTCATTCTTAGAGTGACGCCCTTATGAATAGGTGAAAAAGGCCCAACTGAATATTTTTAATGAATTAATCAAAGCCCAAAAGAAATACAATAAGATGTTCATTTTATGTCATGGAAGGGATGACGATAATACAAGTACTCGTCTAAAAGCATATTTCGAGATGTACAGTTTTGAAACAATGGTATATATATTAGTTGGAACTTGGTATGAGAAGCGTTAGAATATAAATTAAATAATTAATTTTTTTATTAGTTTAATTTTTTGGAGTAAATTATGACAAATTTTTATATATATTTTTTTATATATTATATTTAATAAATTTACCAAAACGATATTGTTTTGGATTAGGTACATATATGTTATGCTTACATTGTTTTAGGGTTTTTTTTTTTTCACAATTCACTCATTCACTTGGGCAAAAAGGCAAAAGTAATGTGAGATCAATATATTTTCAAAACATTATATTAGGGCTTAAAAAAATTAAAATAAAACAAATCCAAAACTCTAAAAATCAGCCTAAATTATTTTCAAAATAATTTAAAATAAGTGGTAATAAAGACCAAAAGAAGGTCAAAAAAACTGCAATAGGCCTATTACCTAAAATGCGGATAACAAATAATAACACAACAATGATACCTCGATGCGGTTAGTAAAAACATGATACTAATGCGAATATTAACCACATCCTCTTCCACATGTACACCCTATTAATTATATTGATTTGCAATAAACTCTTTAGGGTATAAAAATTTGCTGACAACGTACTCATTGTGGAACTCAAAAAATAATTGGAGTTCTCCTCGATCTTACAATCTTCACCATTAATAATTTGAAAAAAAAAAATAATAATAATTTATTTTTTTTACTTATGATAAGCCAAATTCAGAAAAATAAAGAAACATCCGGGCCCTTGTGGAAAAGGAGTATACCTTTTATGTATAAAAATAATGGTCCACCCTCATAAACCGTGCCTTTTTGGTCTGCTTTACATGCAATTATTTGTCGCTTTCAGCATTTTAGAGCACCAAAGTTAAGAAAAGTAATGTCGATCCTCTTTATAGTAAAATATTTTGGTGGCCTACAAAAGAGAAAAAGAAATTAGTACACTAGTCATTATCAATTTACTGTAAATTATATCCATAGAAGAAATTGACAATAATATATATAAAAATAACCAAAAAAAGAAAAGAAAAAGGAATCTTAGTTTAAAATATTAGTAATTATAATGTATTTTTCAAGTCAATCTATGAATCATTCCCTAGCATAACAATTTTTTTTAGCACAACAATTTGAAGACGGATCCTTTCCTAGTCAAGTCTTCAGATGTTTAGTGGGATTCGCTTTTCTTGTGATTGCCCTGCCCATTTGCCTTATATGATTCATCCCATTTATATATTCCTATATCCTTTTTCCTTTTCTTAATCGAATAGCTAGGAGCCTAGGAACCATCCTCGATACAACCTATCTTTTTTTGGTTTTTTTTTTTTTTTTTTTTTAAATATTGTTGTTAGCTTGTCAGCTATATTTTAGTTACTGTCTTGAAATTACTATCTTACAGATTTCCCTTCTTAATTTTCCATTTGGTCCACTCTGCAAACCTCAGCCTGCATTAGAAGCTAGCTAGCTAGGTTCTAATATGATCACTTAACTAAGAATTAATCTGAGACAATTTATTTATTAAGTAATACCTACCGACATATGAACATGGCAACTTAGGCTATCAGTTTAGTAGTATTGTCGTTACCCTATTGGCAGTACCCCTAAGAATCATGGGACTATTAAACACAAAGTCGGAAGTCCGGCCTGCACGAATGAGTTCTTTGAAATCAATGATCTGATAGGGCAGCAAAAGTGTAGTTGATGAGCGAGAATAAAGGTAGGATTCACTTGTTCTTGTCTTCCACGGTACAATTATATATCCAGATTAATGTTAAAGTTTGGTGAAAGCCAAGCAATTTTTAACTTTAAAATGATGAATCCATTAATTGCGAGTAATGTGGAAGATGGCATGCTAAAATGGCAATATATTATCTACTCATCAAGACAATGATGTGAGTGATCATGTGACAGATACATATTCCTGACACGTGTTGATGCGGAATAGTCCATGAAGCTTCTCTTAATATAAAATACGTAAGCAATTAGCAAAAAAACAATAATTGACTAGAATATGATTTACTTAAAGTAACAAAGAAGGGGTTCACTGATATTTTATAGCAAAGGGAAATATTGTAATATATCCTATCTTTATTATATGCAATTCGATCTACAAAATACAAGTAACAATGGAATATTTGATTATCTGGGAATAGGAATGTGTATAGTAGAAGAAGCTAGTTGGAATGAAATTATTATTCATATTGATTAATTTAGTGACAACGTACACAAAGAATAACTAAATTTTCTAACTTAAATGGAATAGATTTCAAACAAATTAATTTTCTAAAATACTCTTACTTATGAAAGTAACATAAAAACATTAACCTCTTGATCCTTCCGGTTGGTGCCACCCTTAACCACTATGTAGGGGTGGTTGGACCACCGTATCGGGTAGTCGCGACCACCAGATGGCATGCCTTTATAAGTTGGGGGTGGTTGGCCACTTCCGGAGAGATCACTCTCATAGTTTTTTTTAGATAATTTTTTAGAGCTATTCAATTCTTGGGGATATATGTATTCTGAGCCTTTAAAGGAAGAATAGTTATTTTTCAATTTATGGGAATAGCTTCTTTTTTTTTTTTTTTTTTGTCTTATTCCACATTTAAGGGAAAAATATGATTAGCACTTCTAAACTACCATCATTTGGCATAGACCACTAAATTTTAAAATGGGACACTTATTCTCTTTAACTACCATATTCTACTAGTTACCAACTACTTGAACTTTCCAAAATGCCTCTAAAAATTGTAAAAGTAAAATACCAACAAAAAAAACCTGAAGGGGTGACTGAACTACCACTCAACTAAAAGGGAATGATTCCGACCACCCATTGGTCAATTACAAGGTGGCAAAACCACTCCCATGACTTATGAGGTGGTTCATCCGCCCTTTATTCTCTTTCATATTAAGGGTGCCCGAACTATTCTCATAGATTATGATGGTGGTTTGACCATCCTAAAACCAATCAAAAATGGTGGTTTTACCACCGACCGACATGGTGTTGAGCCAGCCACCTATCAAGTACACAATTCAGTTGTTGCGCATGTGGTTGTGCCATTTTTCTTCCATTTTAACGCAAAATGATAATGAATTAACCTGTAACGAGATGGTAATTATAAAGGTCTAGTCATTTATTAACGATATTTGCCGCGGCACTCCATTGCCCTTTAGCTTCGTGTTTCAGGAGACAAGCGAATTTACCAAGAGGACCACGAGATCATCTTGCAGCTTTAATTAACGTTAGAACAAAGCTTGCACTTTAAAAGCGTATCATGATGGGCATCCACATGGATCAAGATTTTCCAACTACCAAGAATAATAATAATAATAATAATGAAAATCTAAAATAAATAAAGAAGAATAATTCTCATGATGGAGATTTCAAAGCTTTGCACTTTAAAACTTTGATTCCTTAATTAAGGTTTTCCTGTAAAATCAGATCCGCAAGAATTGATTCTGTTTTTAAGGTTGCCATATGTCGAAGAAGAAGATGAAGAAGAGATAATTAACGTTAGAACCGAGAGAGATTACAAAGCTTTGCAAGTTAAAAGATTGATTAATCTTTAATTAGGGTTTTCCTTGAATCAAAAGAGAAGAATATCTGTAAGAATCAGAGAGGAGAGACAAGCGGGTCGATGGATCGAGGACAGGTAAAGTGATCACTGCTTAATGTTGTACGTAGTATCTTCTACAGCCGCCTTGGCCTTTTTGGTTGTAAATTTTTAGGTTTTAATGGCAGAACAGCATATCGATCGATCATAAAATATATTTATTGTAGAAAACTAATTCATTAATCCAATAAAACAGTAAACATACGTACGTTGTTCTTGCATCATATTTTATTTACAAATGGATATCTTTATTCCATATATACGAAAAAGCATGCATAAACATATAACATCTAATTAAGGCTTATTCTTTAGTTAATATCCAGATCAACAGCTGAGAGTTGCACCAAAGCATACCGAGGAAGTTCACACGTGGTTGGAGCAATGACCCCCTAGACCATTCGCAGGTATGCAAGCAGAAGGACTAGATGGCGGGACAGGAGCTCTCTGAGGAAAACCTTGTGTACCGTACTTACTCACTCCTTCCTTCTCTCCTGTTAAGGGCCTACAAACTGATACAGGGATTGTGAGAATTAACACGATTAACACTATAGTTTTGCAACGCTCATACATTTTTTCTTTGCGGATCGCCATTGTTGTAGAAAGAAAGAAAATAGCTAGGTGCCAATGTAAGAGATGGTAGTATGGTTTCTAGCTACTTTCTTAAACCTTTTCCATTCTCAAAAGATCACTCCCCACAATTGATGAATACGGCTGTAATGGCTAGGGGTTTTTATAGATGGATTATATTCCATCCCCCCACACCCAAAAAAAAAATAAAAAATAAAAAGAAGAAGAAAAACGATACTTGATATAATAAAAAAATGATGATATCACTTTCTCTTGTCGCAGAATAATTATTTTAATAGAATTTGGATTGTTCGGCAATGATAAACTACTTTTTTTCTTGATCACGCTGGCTAGTTAAAAATGATGATATTGCGACCATGAGTAAATATAATCGATTGAAGAACCCTAATCTACTCTGTATCCGCTATTCACCTGTCCACATAGGCTATGGATAGATTTTCAGCATCTAGTTTAAGGCGGACAAATACTGAATACAATATTCACTATCTGCACATATGCGGGCGGATAGCTGCTTATAAATTAATTAAGTTCGTGCCAAAACAGATGAAAATTTTTAAAAGAAGCCTGAAAAAAGCCCAAAATACCTAGTTGTCCTAGTGGTTAGTACAAAAAATTCCACCCACACACGTGCAGTTATGGGGGAATAAGAGTATTATCCACCCATATAATACGATTTACATCCCTAAATGTGTGTTATTGGAATCTACAAGAGTTGCAAGAATTATAAGCATATAACTAAAGATTATGAGTGGTCCCCCCGTAGTATTGGAATAGAAGGAAAGGGCTTAGGTCGACGTGGTGCTCTAAAAAAACTACAACACCTATGCTATTGTTTTTTCAATGGTTCAAATTGAATTTTAAGTGTTCCATGAGAAAGAGAGAGTGAAATACAATATGAAACCTTAAAAAACTACATAAGCCCAATCCAAAATTGAATTCTTGAAATGGAGATGATTCATTTTATATTTAATATTTTATTTTATTGTATCTAAATATATACATGGTTTAATTTATTAAATTTTTCAGATTCATGATGATTTTTTTTCAAGGGGAAATCATTCTAGTCTCATTAATTAACGAATGATCACGAGTATAAAGATCTTACATCATAGAGCAAAAGATCTGAGAAAATCATAGCCAAAGCTACAAGGTTACAAGTCATAGATACATACATAATAATTTGACATTCAAGACCTATCTATAACATCAAAATCCGTTAACCCATGAATAATCTTCGGTTGTAACAACAGGTTTGCTATAGACATACTCAATCTGATACATAGGTAGCAACATCCTCCTGCCGAAACTCATTCTCCTTGACTTGCAAGTCAGAAAATTATTCACATCATCAATCCAACAAGCTAGGACCACAAAATACAGGGAAAACGAAAAAACGGGAAAAATAAATAAATAAAAAGCACAAAAGCCCACAAAACACCATCGAAGGAAGACTGCCAGATGATTCTAGCCAGAAAGTGAAAAAACCAAGCGCAGGCGTGTGCGAGTCACGATTCGTCGTGGGGTTGCCGGAATCAGAAGCAACATGTGCTTTTGGAAGTGGGCGGAGCTGGTGTGCGCGGTGGAGTGGTGCATGTCGAGGTGGGTCTGACAAAAGGATGTAAATCGAGCTTTGAAAAGTCCGATCCAAGAACCCCAACAACCCCAAAAAAAGACACGGCAAAAATGATGAACGGCACATCCAACGTGGTGGGGCTTGAGCCCGTAACAAATGAAAAATAAGCAAAAAGAAAAATGGGGGGGGGGGAAGGGTCAGGAGTCGTGAAGTGGAGGTAGGCATACCATGGAGATATAGTACTGAAATGAGTCAATGTATTGTGTTTGACCCTGATTTTACAATTTATCATAATACTTCAATTAAAATAGTATTTGTTGTCTACTCATGGAAGTGAGATGAATGTGAAAATATTGATTAATAATGATTAAATTTATCATTTTTATCCGTTTATCATGGGCAAAAATTAAGCAAAACTACTAAGAACTTCTCACCTATACATACACATTTCTCCGACACAACAATTATAAAATAATAATAATAGCCAAAAGAGATTAAATGGGTAAAATTTTATTGTGGTTGTATGTAGCAACAACATAGTCATTGCGGCTGCACTTGGCGGCTGAGGGACGAGAATCTAGATCTTCAGACTAAATAAAGCAAATCTCCTGTCCCACTAAAGGAGTTCCGTCTCTCTCTCTCTATCTAGTTACAGTGAGTCTAGGTTTATATTCTTCCTAAATTAGTGCGGGAAAGGGAATTAAAACGTATTAAATTGATTTCGAAAACATTAACACGATCTTAAATTCGCTGAATATCTGACCTAGCAATCTCAACCTCTCCATAAAGATTTTGTTTAAATTGACTTAAGAGTTTTTTCTTTTCTTTTCTTTTTTTTTTCAAAAAAAAATATATGTAGTTTAGTAGACGGACATGTATAATAACATGTAATTTTTTTTTCAGACATTTTTAATACACATTAGAGTATAAATTAACTTAGAGGAAAACGCTGGTTATGCCAATACTAATTGCTATTGTTCACAGAGTAATAATTTGGATTTTAAAATTATGCTTTTAAAAAATCGCTACTTTTTAAAATTCTGTATAGGCGCTTGTAAACATATTGGTAGTATTTACTCAATTGAGTGTTTGGATAACATTAGCACTAGGTTTCATACAAATAGGTAAATATTGCGCCAAATATTGTTTTAAGCGAAATCGTGATTTTTGTTTAAATTCGCACTTTTTCAAATAAGCACTCTCTAGTCAGCTTATAGAAATCGCAGATTTTTCCACGATTTTAAAATTTGCGTTTTTAAAATCGCAATCTCAAATACTCCAAAATTACGATTTGGTTTAAAAACCCAGATTGTTTTTTTAAATACACACTCCCAAACATACCCTAATTAAATTAGTATTTTCGGGAAATTAAAATAGTTGAACTTTTTCAATTCTGCTATCTCAATGATCACTTGATAATGCTTGTGACGTCAAGTCTTTAAAGCCTAATCTCGATTTGATCAGCTAGATTTGGCTCAAACTTCACTTATTAAGCAATGAACTTGTAAGTATGTTTGTTTGTCTCTTTTTCATGTAATCTTCCTACCTATAATCTTAATATCTAAATAAAAGGACCAAGTATATATGTAAATTTGGATTTGGTTCCACTCCTGATTATATTGAAGAAGATCTCTAGTTCAAATCCAACTGTTACAAACTAAGAAAAAATTGATCAGATTGGCAGAAATACTAGTCTTGGCTCTTTTGTGATTTGGTGATCTGTATAATGACCAATATTTTATTTTCCCCACCTTAACCGGCCATTAATTAACACTGCACTCATAGGTGATCACCAAAAGTAAATTAACCGGTGTTGTCGTAATCATTGAGATCTTTCCTTTAACATAACGTACACAGGTAAAAGCTACCATATATGTAGCTTATTGGATTAGTCATATTCCCTGCTCAATTTTCGTGCCTATCTTTTTCTTATTTTATTTTCTTCTCCACTATCCCCAAAAATTCATTCTCGCTTAGTATCCTTTACAGAGAATTTTTAATACAAAAGAATAAACTATAAATTGTAACGAGATAGACAGCAAGTTAACTTTCGTGGATAACGTAATAAAATCCACGAGGTGCATGGGATAATATGTATTAATCCACGTTTCTGAATCAAGGTTTACACACGTGTAGAGCATAGCATTTTTCTTCGCTAATTAAAGTTGTGAGGAGATATATGGGGAGAAGTAAGTGTCTCTGACAATACAAAATTGGTTTTTTACTGCAAATTCTATCAATATATGCATATATGTCTTTTGTGTAGGTCTACGTGTCATGACTATGACTGTTTACTGAATGATCGATGGAGAGATACGGGGATGGTACCAGTTGGTGGAAAATGAAAATGAAAGAGAACGTAGCTTTCGAGTTGGCCAGATTTTTGGTTTTTTTTCTTCAACGTGCAAGAGTAAGAGAAGAGTCCAGCGAGAGAGAAGGAGAGATGCCGTTGTCGCTTGTCGGAGCAGAGAAGCCGTTAAGGCTAGCTAACGTTGACGTTAATTTGGTTGACATGGCCAGATTTTAGACATTAAAAGTGTTTTTTATTCTACAAATAGTATTCTCTTATGTAAAAATAAAAGAAAATAGGAGGGCCACTAGGATCAGTTTTAAATGGGGGATGGTACCAGTTGCTTTTTTTTTTGTAATAGATTTAGAACAAAAATTAAATTAAATTTAGTCTGTAGGTTGAATGTAATTTTAATTTAGTTCTTAGATTTTCAATTTTCACAATTAGGTTTTTAGATTTTTGTCTAGTTTTCAGTAGGTTACCCTATCAATTTCTTGTCAAATTAATTAACTATGTGTAACGCGAGAGCAATCAATTAATGAATGATACATATTTCTCATGTAATAATTAGGGGTTGCCACCCCCTCTTTAAAACTGTTGTTTTTTAATATTTTAATTTTTTATTTAGGGTATATTAGTAATTTAAAATCATTATTTCGGGCCACGTAGCACGTATAAATGACATACCAAACAAGAGCTATGTAACATTAATTAATTGGTTGCTAGATTGATAGGGGTTATTTAAAATTTAAAAAAAAAAAAAAAAATTTAATGACCTAATAATCAAAATTAAAAGAAAAAAAAAAAAACGTAAAGATTAAAATAAAATAGAGTAAAAACTTAGGGAGTAAATTTAATTTTTCCCATCAACTTTGAAGAAAATTAGGAAAGAGAACTTAAATGATTTATCTACTGCAGCAAGAGTTGTTAATGGAAAACGGGATTGTTAAACTCCTATTAAATTCGGCTTGGGATCAGGAGTTGCAATGGATTGTAAAGCTCCAATTACACATGAAACCCAAGTGAAACACAATTGGGCCTTCCTTCTCCACAAGTCAGTCCAGCCAAACACAAGGCCGAATGCACAAAAACACTATTTTACTAATTTTCTGATATTTTATAAAACTTGATTAATCAAATTAATCGCAAAGCACCTTCTACTTAACCCAATCAAAGCAATTAATCATCAATTAGGATCCCAAAGTATCATATATATATTTGGTTTAGGGGCTGCCATTTGGAGTTCGGTTGATGGAAATGGATTTTGGGCTTGATTGGTGTTGGAGGATTTCGTGGTCTATTCTTCACCTCTTGGGTTAATATTGTCTGGCTTCGGGTTCCCAAAGACTATAAAACAAGTAAAGTGGGGGCATAAAAGACATTAACAAGAGTTTGGCTCGATTACCATTGCAATTAAAGTTCAAAATTAATACTAATCAAGATATATATATACCTACTACCATATTATGCGTTTTATTTTATTTTTTATTTTTTATTTTTGGTGAAATTGCATATACATCTGAATTTTGTGATGCATTGAGATTTTGCTTAGTAGCAATCCTATGAGAATATTGCTTAGTAGCATTTCCCATGTTATCCTATCCATCCCATGCAAATTAAGGGTGTGGGACAAAAGCGACTTACGCAGAAAATTGTCTACCTCTTCCTCGCAACATGCATGTTTTGTTCGATGACATTTCTTGGTAGAATTCACGAACGAAACACGGAGACAAACTATGGAAACTGAAAATAATTAAATAACTCAATTTCTTGTTAAAAATCAACATTATTATACATGAAGAGTAATACAAAATAAAGATTTTTAGATACAGATCGAGGTAAGGAAATATTCCTTTTCTTTTCGTTAAAAATAAAAAAATAATAATAAAAAAAGGTTATATTCTTACAATTACACAACTAGATCAACCTAGCTAGATCTCCATTTTCTTCACTTGTTGCAATGCCCATTACCTGGTTTGGGAATATAAGTGCAAGGATCAGGGGCAGAAGGTGGCACTGGTCCTCGATCGTCTGGAAATAACACCTTTTTTCCACCAAGTGTCGTCTTCTTGTCACCCAAAGGCCTGGCTGCCCCTAGAGTACCCTTAATGCTAAAAATCAAGATCAGCATAAGGATGATCACCGCAATATTTGCTGCATTAATGGAATTCTGAGCTTTCCTCCGAGCGGACATTTTCGAGAAAGAAAGATTTTTTTTCTGAGGGATAGTTTGTTGAAGAAATGGGTGAAGATAGAGCCGATTATATAATACTGAAGATGAAATTGTTGCGAAGATTCAAGGAAACGGTGGTGCAACTACAGAAATTACACGATTTAAATTAATTTTGATAAAAAGGAAAGTATTCATGCATGTGATATTTGCAATGTTCACATAAATCAAACTTAATTTCCGGCCAATGTCAAGGGAAAGGGAAAGAAGTGTAGCAATGTGAAGACTAAATACACCACAACTGGCGTGACGGTGTGAGATTGTCTTCTGCAAATACGCAGACAGCCGCGGTAATATGTATATGCATGCAAGTTCTTGGCATGTTCTTTGATTATCGTATGAGCGCATGATGGCTTGTCCCTCACGTCTGGACCAACACTACGTTTTTCACAGAAAGAGGAAAACCAATCTAATTAATTAAATTAACATATATTATTGACTTCCTGTATATATATATTAACATATATTATTGACTTCCTCCCCCTCTCTTAGCTAGAGAAGAAAATCTTCCTTTAATTAATGTATATCTAGCATAGAATTTCTTTTTAATTTTGTACATAAAAATTATAAATATAAAAAATGTATAGGTGTTTTTTGTGAATTTGCTTCTTGGCCGTGTGGTTCGAGTTAATTACATTAATAATGCTAGTAGATCGAGTATGCTAAACTTTGAGCATCATAAAGAAAACTTTTACATTTCCTTCAACAAGTCTGAGTACGTAGTTGACAAAAATCTCAGAATGTCAAAATTTGCCATCCCCAGTTGTGAGCTTTATATATATTGTGCAACAAGTCAAGCTAGCTAGTACATTATTTTGACATTATGAGATGCAGTAATATTTGACAGACTTAATTAGGCGCTCTTAATTGTTGAAGTCATTGATAAATTCAATCAAATATGCATTAATTGACAAGTTTGGACACGCATAGCATGTGGGGTTAACAATAATTGAAGCTTTATTCATGCATTCTTTATACACACATGTAATATCATTTTGATTATCAACCATAATTAATAATAAGCAAATTAAAAACATCATTTGAAAAGGCTACAAGATCTTTAAAACCACCTATTCTTTTTTTTTTTTTTTTTTTTCAGATGGCTCGATGGAGGCCATGGCCCATGGAAGATAATAATTAATTTTAGATCCAGCTTATATGTTGTTATTTTAATAACAACATGTATGCTGTAGTTTAAGCCACGGCTAATATTAAATCTCTAAAAATATTTCTTTGTTTTCTCTTTCATATTAAAAGTTTCTCAAAGTAAGTCAATTTTGAGATTCAATTTTAACCGTTGCTTACACTACAGCATACATGCTAATAACAGTATGTAAGTTAGATCCATTAATTAATTTTAGCCCTTATGATATTTTGTCATGAAAAGTTGTAAAGTTCCTTTTTCCATGATCAACTTGCATAATCTATTGCAAGCTATATTGCTCCAAAGGAATCTTCTCTGCAGTTAGGAATTCCGCCCAGCTTACAGTTTCCTTCCATCTTCCATGATCTCGCAGAAGATTAACTTTTTTAATAAACAAAACCACAAAGTCCGTACATTCTAAGAAGGGACCTGAAAAGCACAAAGTCGGTGCCGATCCAGGCCTGCGGGAATGTCACGTTCATGCAACTTGTACCTTATGAGAACAATTTTCTTTTGAAATTATATATATATACCATGGTGGCCCACGGAATGCTAGATTCATTCAGGATCGTACGTACTTAATTCCCAACGAAATAAAATTTAGTAAATTAAGTGCTTAAAGTTGGAGAATAAAATAAAAGGAAATTACTTTGAAATTGCTTACAATGTGCGCACAGATTAATTAATTAAAAGTGCGAACATGTGGAGGACATTTCAACACGTACGTTTCCAGCTCGTGCCCGTCGCAGCATTTCTTTTGGTCATTGTAAATAAAAATGTTTTTTTTTGTAAGTAGAAATGTTTGGGTCATTATAGTTTTTTCAATAATTTTTTTTTTTTTTTTAAATTGAAGATTTTTTTAATATAAAATTTAATGGTGAAAATTGTCTTCAATTAAAATAATAATAATAATAACTAGAGCTCTCTCTAATCTTAGAACATCCATATTGAGCTCTTAAAATTAAAGTTAAATTTGAAGCTAGAGAAAAACATTTAAAAAAAAAAAAAAAAAATTGAAGAGTCACTTCTAAAATGAACGAATTAACCAAATATCAAATTCTCTATATTTTTCTCTACTTTAGTTAAATATTATTATTTTCTTATTTTCTTATTTTTTTTTTGTTTATTGTAGATGAGAGAGAGAAGGAAAATATATATATATATATATATATATATATATAACTAAATAACTTTCACTAAAACTAAATAACTTTTACTTTTTGGCACTTGGTATTTGGAGATCAGTCTTATTGATCAAAGCTAAATTTGAAATCAAGTAGAGAGCTTGTTAAATGACTCTTTTTGTTCAATGAAGATGTTCTTACAGTATTCTACACCATTAATTTCAATACAAAAAAAAAAAAAAAAAAAAAAATCTGGCCGTATGGAAAGGCATATACCTTTTATCAACAAAAATAATGTGTTCACCCGGCCCTCATAAACCGTACGTTCTATTCAATTATAATCGTGTTATTTTAGTTCTTTGCAAATGGTTCGTTTTATTTTAATTTGAAGCCTTTTCGTGCTTTATTTGTCGCTTTAAGAGCACCAAAGTTAAGAAAAGTAATTTCATTTCCATTTTTCAATAAAATATTTTGGTGGACAAAAGAGAAAGAAAAAAAGTACACTAATTATTATCAATTAACTGTAAATTATATCCAGAGAATTGAAGAAACACTAAAATAGTATATAAAAAAATAAAAACAGAGAAGCTAGTGATCGAATCTAATATTAAGATATTAGTTATCATAATGTATTTTCCAAGTCAATCTAGGATCATTCCTTTAGCATAACAAGTTGAAGACGTATCCTTTCCTAGTCAAGTTCGTAGATGTTCATGTCAGGTAGTGAGTGGGGACGACGGCCATATATATATATATATGAAATGTATGTGGAATCCATTCACTTTTCTTGTGATTGCCGTGCCCATTTGCCTTACATGATTCAACGAAAGCAATAAAAAAAAAAAACTAATCCCATATAATTTATTTTATTTTTCTATATCCTTCCTTTTCTTAATCGAATAGCTAGGAACCCTCCTCGATACAATCTTTTTTTTTTTTTTTTTGGTTTCATGTGTAAGGAGTTGTCTTTATTTCTTATTTCTTAACATTGTTGTTAGCTTGTCAGCTATTTTAGTTACTGTCTCGTAATTACGTACCATCAAACCTCAGGCAGAAATGCAGTATTATTCTTGCATTAAAAGCTAGTAGTGTCAAAGGTTATTTGTTTCTTACATAACCTAATTAAGAATCTGGTATAATTAATTAATACCGACATATATAGGAACATGGCAACTTAGGCTATAAGTTTAATTAGTA
>NC_081551.1:728436-730154 GCF_901000735.1 Corylus avellana | reverse complement strand
GAGTTGTCTTTATTTCTTATTTCTTAACAATATTGTTGTTAGCTTGTCAGCCATTTTAGTTACTGTCTCGTAATTACGTACCATCAAACCTCAGGCAGAAATGCAGTATTATTCTTGCATCGTAATTACGTACCTCCTCGATCGATACAATCTTTTTTTCTTTTTTTTTTTTTTCTTTTTTTGGTTTCATGTGTAAGGAGTTGTCTTTATTTCTTATTTCTTAACAATATTGTTGTTAGCTTGTCAGCCATTTTAGTTACTGTCTCGTACGTACCATCAAACCTCAGGCAGAAATGCAGTATTATTCTTGCATTAGAAGCTAGTAGCTAGTGTCAAAGATTATTTGTTTCTTACATAACCTATTTAAGAATCTGATATAATTAATTAATACCAACATATATATAGGAACATGGCAACTTAGGCTATAAGTTTAAATTAGTAGTAAACCATATAATTAAGCGTTGTCATTACCCTAGCCACCCATAAGAATTATGGAACTATTAAACACAAAGTTGGAAGTCCATAAATGAGTTATATTTCAAATCAATGATCTGATAGAGCCGCAGAAGTGTAGTTGATGTGCGCGCGACAATAACTTGCTAGTGCGAGATTACAAAATATATATGTTATGCATGGGACAAGAACTAAAGGTGGGGGATTCACCTTTTCTTGTCTTTGCCAGCATATATGCGCATAATATTATTGGCCTTATATGCTACAATAATTATCCACATTACTTTACTAGAATTAAGAGCAGCTATCTAAAGTTGGTGAAAGCCAAGCAATACTTTTAACTTTAAAAGATGTTTGTGGTCAAGCATTTGCGACTAGCGAGGAATTATATGGAATGGGGCATGCTAAAATGGCAAGCACATCGATTAAGTTATTGTGAATATTATCTACTCATGAAGACAATGATGCAACGGATCAGGATTTGTGAAAGCATATTATAACTATTTTTTAGTCTATTGAAAAATGTGGAGCTTGTTAGGTAGAAGTTACTGTTAAAGTACATAAAAATATAAAGAGAAAAAGTAAGGAAGAAAGATACAGATTAATGTGGTTTGACCTATGCCCTACATCTACACATCAGAGCCTTTTTTTGGCTACATTTTTCTTTCACTTGATTGAAATTGTACAATAAAATGGCCTATTTATAGTTGAATGAGGCCAAGAATACAATAAGCACATAATAAATATGTAACTTATGAGTTTGCGAAGAGTTACATGACCAATATGTAACCTATGAGAATTATGAGAGTTACATAATCAATATGTAACTTATGAGAATCATGAGAGTTATATAATAATAAATATGTAACATATGAGAATTATGAGAGTTACATAATAAATATGTAACATATAAAAATTAGGAGAGTAAATAATACATTAATTTAATTCAAAACAGCTATTTTACCTTCAAAAGTCTCAATACGGCCCCACAAACCCAACGGTAGATCACATACGTTGAGGTTTGGTCTTGAACATCAAAGGGGCTAAAAAATGGCTACTATGGCCTATATTAGAACATCAGCTGTTATGATCGAAACTTGAACTTTGCCAACTCTGACCGGCATTGGCTACTATGGCCAGAACATGAACATCGGCTTCTTTGGCCGACATAAGAGTTGCAACAAGCACCATTCTTGGACTATCCGAGTGATGAACATAATGAGGATCATTGAGTGACCCATGCGAATCATTGCTCTCAAATGAAA
>NC_081551.1:717389-728336 GCF_901000735.1 Corylus avellana | reverse complement strand
GTAATAGATTTAGAACAAAAATTAAATTAAATTTAGTCTGTAGGTTGAATGTAATTTTAATTTAGTTCTTAGATTTTCAATTTTCACAATTAGGTTTTTAGATTTTTGTCTAGTTTTCAGTAGGTTACCCTATCAATTTCTTGTCAAATTAATTAACTATGTGTAACGCGAGAGCAATCAATTAATGAATGATACATATTTCTCATGTAATAATTAGGGGTTGCCACCCCCTCTTTAAAACTGTTGTTTTTTAATATTTTAATTTTTTATTTAGGGTATATTAGTAATTTAAAATCATTATTTCGGGCCACGTAGCACGTATAAATGACATACCAAACAAGAGCTATGTAACATTAATTAATTGGTTGCTAGATTGATAGGGGTTATTTAAAATTTAAAAAAAAAAAAAAAAATTTAATGACCTAATAATCAAAATTAAAAGAAAAAAAAAAAAACGTAAAGATTAAAATAAAATAGAGTAAAAACTTAGGGAGTAAATTTAATTTTTCCCATCAACTTTGAAAAAAATTAGGAAAGAGAACTTAAATGATTTATCTACTGCAGCAAGAGTTGTTAATGGAAAACGGGATTGTTAAACTCCTATTAAATTCGGCTTGGGATCAGGAGTTGCAATGGATTGTAAAGCTCCAATTACACATGAAACCCAAGTGAAACACAATTGGGCCTTCCTTCTCCACAAGTCAGTCCAGCCAAACACAAGGCCGAATGCACAAAAACACTATTTTACTAATTTTCTGATATTTTATAAAACTTGATTAATCAAATTAATCGCAAAGCACCTTCTACTTAACCCAATCAAAGCAATTAATCATCAATTAGGATCCCAAAGTATCATATATATATTTGGTTTAGGGGCTGCCATTTGGAGTTCGGTTGATGGAAATGGATTTTGGGCTTGATTGGTGTTGGAGGATTTCGTGGTCTATTCTTCACCTCTTGGGTTAATATTGTCTGGCTTCGGGTTCCCAAAGACTATAAAACAAGTAAAGTGGGGGCATAAAAGACATTAACAAGAGTTTGGCTCGATTACCATTGCAATTAAAGTTCAAAATTAATACTAATCAAGATATATATATACCTACTACCATATTATGCGTTTTATTTTATTTTTTATTTTTTATTTTTGGTGAAATTGCATATACATCTGAATTTTGTGATGCATTGAGATTTTGCTTAGTAGCAATCCTATGAGAATATTGCTTAGTAGCATTTCCCATGTTATCCTATCCATCCCATGCAAATTAAGGGTGTGGGACAAAAGCGACTTACGCAGAAAATTGTCTACCTCTTCCTCGCAACATGCATGTTTTGTTCGATGACATTTCTTGGTAGAATTCACGAACGAAACACGGAGACAAACTATGGAAACTGAAAATAATTAAATAACTCAATTTCTTGTTAAAAATCAACATTATTATACATGAAGAGTAATACAAAATAAAGATTTTTAGATACAGATCGAGGTAAGGAAATATTCCTTTTCTTTTCGTTAAAAATAAAAAAATAATAATAAAAAAAGGTTATATTCTTACAATTACACAACTAGATCAACCTAGCTAGATCTCCATTTTCTTCACTTGTTGCAATGCCCATTACCTGGTTTGGGAATATAAGTGCAAGGATCAGGGGCAGAAGGTGGCACTGGTCCTCGATCGTCTGGAAATAACACCTTTTTTCCACCAAGTGTCGTCTTCTTGTCACCCAAAGGCCTGGCTGACCCTAGAGTACCCTTAATGCTAAAAATCAAGATCAGCATAAGGATGATCACCGAAATATTTGCAGTATTAATGGAATTATGAGCTTTCCTCCGAGCGGACATTTTCGAGAAAGAAAGATTTTTTTATGAGGGATAGTTTGTTGAAGAAATGGGTGAAGATAAGATTTTTTTCTGAAGGATAGTATGGGTGAAGATAGAGCCGATTATATATATATACTGAAGATGAAATTGTTGCGAAGATTCAAGGAAACGGTGGTGCAACTACAGAAATTACACGATTTAAGTTAATTTTGATAAAAAGGAAAGTATTCATGCATGTGATATTTGCAATGTTCACATTAATCAAACTTAATTTCCGGCCAATGTCAAGGGAAAGGGAAAGAAGTAGTGTCGCAATGTGAAGACTAAATACACCACAACTGGCGTGACGGTGTGAGATTGTCTTCTGCAAATACGCACATACAGCCGCAGTATATATGTATATGCATGCAAGTTCTTGGCATGTTCTTTGATTATCGTATGAGCGCATGATGGCTTGTCCCTCACGTCTGGACCAACACTACGTTTTTCACAGAAAGAGGAAAACCAATCTAATTAATTAAATTAACATATATTATTGACTTCCTGTATATATATATTAACATATATTATTGACTTCCTCCCCCTCTCTTAGCTAGAGAAGAAAATCTTCCTTTAATTAATGTATATCTAGCATAGAATTTCTTTTTAATTTTGTACATAAAAATTATAAATATAAAAAATGTATAGGTGTTTTTTGTGAATTTGCTTCTTGGCCGTGTGGTTCGAGTTAATTACATTAATAATGCTAGTAGATCGAGTATGCTAAACTTTGAGCATCATAAAGAAAACTTTTACATTTCCTTCAACAAGTCTGAGTACGTAGTTGACAAAAATCTCAGAATGTCAAAATTTGCCATCCCCAGTTGTGAGCTTTATATATATTGTGCAACAAGTCAAGCTAGCTAGTACATTATTTTGACATTATGAGATGCAGTAATATTTGACAGACTTAATTAGGCGCTCTTAATTGTTGAAGTCATTGATAAATTCAATCAAATATGCATTAATTGACAAGTTTGGACACGCATAGCATGTGGGGTTAACAATAATTGAAGCTTTATTCATGCATTCTTTATACACACATGTAATATCATTTTGATTATCAACCATAATTAATAATAAGCAAATTAAAAACATCATTTGAAAAGGCTACAAGATCTTTAAAACCACCTATTCTTTTTTTTTTTTTTTTTTTTCAGATGGCTCGATGGAGGCCATGGCCCATGGAAGATAATAATTAATTTTAGATCCAGCTTATATGTTGTTATTTTAATAACAACATGTATGCTGTAGTTTAAGCCACGGCTAATATTAAATCTCTAAAAATATTTCTTTGTTTTCTCTTTCATATTAAAAGTTTCTCAAAGTAAGTCAATTTTGAGATTCAATTTTAACCGTTGCTTACACTACAGCATACATGCTAATAACAGTATGTAAGTTAGATCCATTAATTAATTTTAGCCCTTATGATATTTTGTCATGAAAAGTTGTAAAGTTCCTTTTTCCATGATCAACTTGCATAATCTATTGCAAGCTATATTGCTCCAAAGGAATCTTCTCTGCAGTTAGGAATTCCGCCCAGCTTACAGTTTCCTTCCATCTTCCATGATCTCGCAGAAGATTAACTTTTTTAATAAACAAAACCACAAAGTCCGTACATTCTAAGAAGGGACCTGAAAAGCACAAAGTCGGTGCCGATCCAGGCCTGCGGGAATGTCACGTTCATGCAACTTGTACCTTATGAGAACAATTTTCTTTTGAAATTATATATATATACCATGGTGGCCCACGGAATGCTAGATTCATTCAGGATCGTACGTACTTAATTCCCAACGAAATAAAATTTAGTAAATTAAGTGCTTAAAGTTGGAGAATAAAATAAAAGGAAATTACTTTGAAATTGCTTACAATGTGCGCACAGATTAATTAATTAAAAGTGCGAACATGTGGAGGACATTTCAACACGTACGTTTCCAGCTCGTGCCCGTCGCAGCATTTCTTTTGGTCATTGTAAATAAAAATGTTTTTTTTTGTAAGTAGAAATGTTTGGGTCATTATAGTTTTTTCAATAATTTTTTTTTTTTTTTTAAATTGAAGATTTTTTTAATATAAAATTTAATGGTGAAAATTGTCTTCAATTAAAATAATAATAATAATAACTAGAGCTCTCTCTAATCTTAGAACATCCATATTGAGCTCTTAAAATTAAAGTTAAATTTGAAGAGAAAAACATTTTTTTTAAAAAAAAAAAATTTTTTTTTGAAGAATCACTTTTAAAATGAACGAATTAACCAAATATCAAACTCTCTATATTTTTCTCTACTTTAGTTAAATATTATTATTTTCTTATTTTTTATTTTTTATTTTTGTTTATGGTAGATGAGAGAGAGAAGGAAAATCTATATATATATATATATATATATATATATATATAAAACTAAATAACTTTCACTTTTTGGCACTTGGTATTTGGAGATCAGTCTCATTGATCAAAGCTAAATTTGAAATAAAGTAGAGAGCTTGTTAAATGACTCTTTTTGTTCAATGAAGATGTTCTTACAGTATTCTACACCATTAATTTCAATACAAAAAAAAAATCTGGCCGTTTGGAAAGGCGTATACCTTTTATCAACAAAAATAATGTGTTCACCCGGCCCTCATAAACCGTACGTTCTATTCAATTATAATCGTGTTATTTTAGTTCTTTGCAAATGGTTCGTTTTATTTTAATTTGAAGCCTTTTCGTGCTTTATTTGTCGCTTTAAGAGCACCAAAGTTAAGAAAAGTAATTTCATTTCCATTTTTCAATAAAATATTTTGGTGGACAAAAGAGAAAGAAAAAAAGTACACTAATTATTATCAATTAACTGTAAATTATATCCAGAGAATTGAAGAAACACTAAAATAGTATATAAAAAAATAAAAACAGAGAAGCTAGTGATCGAATCTAATATTAAGATATTAGTTATCATAATGTATTTTCCAAGTCAATCTAGGATCATTCCTTTAGCATAACAAGTTGAAGACGTATCCTTTCCTAGTCAAGTTCGTAGATGTTCATGTCAGGTAGTGAGTGGGGACGACGGCCATATATATATATATATATGAAATGTATGTGGAATCCATTCACTTTTCTTGTGATTGCCATGCCCATTTGCCTTACATGATTCAACGAAAGCAATAAAAAAAAACTAATCCCATATAATTTATTTTATTTTTCTATATCCTACCTTTTCTTAATCGAATAGCTAGGAACCCTCCTCGATACAATCTTTTTTTTTTTTTTTTTTTGGTTTCATGTGTAAGGAGTTGTCTTTATTTCTTATTTCTTAACATTGTTGTTAGCTTGTCGGCTATTTTAGTTACTGGCTCGTAATTACGTACCATCAAACCTCAGGCAGAAATGCAGTATTATTCTTGCATTAAAAGCTAGTAGTGTCAAAGGTTATTTGTTTCTTACATAACCTAATTAAGAATCTGATATAATTAATTAATACCGACATATATAGGAACATGGCAACTTAGGCTATAAGTTTAATTAGTGGTAAACCATATAATTAAGCGTTGTCATTACCCTAGCCACCCATAAGAATCATGGAACTATTAAACACAAAGTTGGAAGTCCATAAATGAGTTATTTCAAATCAATGATCTGATAGAGCGGGAAGAGTTCTGTAGTTGCCGCAAAAGTACTGTAATTGATGTGCGGGCGACAATAACTTGCTAGTGCGAGATTACAAAATATATATGTTATGGGACAAGAACTAAAGGTGGGGGGGATTCACCTTTTCTTGTCTTTGCCATCATGCATGCGCATAATATTATTGGCATTATATGCTACAATATTTATCCACATTAGTTTACTAGAATTAAGAGCAGCTATCTAAAGTTGGTGAAAGCCAAGCAATACTTTTAACTTTAAAAGATGATTGTGGTCAAGCATTTGCGACTTGCGAGGAATTATATGGAATGTGGCATGCTAAAATGGCAAGCACATCGATTAAATTATTGTGAATATATATCTACTCATGAAGACAATGATGTGACAGATCAGGATTTGTGATAGCATATTATTAGTCTATTGAAAAATGTGGAGCTTGTTAGGTAGAAGTTACATCCTCATACCTTTGAAGATACATTAATTGCAGCCGGTCGAAGTTACCTCTTTATAGCTTGTTATTGTGGAGTACTTCAGTTTGATGTTGTGGAAGTGTTGTTGGAAGCTTGTAGAAAACAAGGGGGATTTTGTCAAGATTGATAATACTAAGCTTTGTAAATATTGAGTTTGTACGGGCTTGCATGGAGTTGAATGGGGTATGTGGTTATTGTCAAGATGATAAGTTGCTAAACAACGAGTTTAGGAGTAAAAGAGTGTTAAAACAAGGGAGTTTTGAAGAATTAGGATTGTGGAATATTTGAAGTTATGAAGTGTGATGGTGGAATGTTGTTTTGATACTGTTTGAGTAGTTAATGGACTAGTGGCGGAGCCGCATGGAGGCCTTTATATATGGGCCATGCCCTTTACAAATTGTTTAAACAATTTTAATGTATAAGGAAGATTTTAGACTGATCTTAAAAGATATCTACATACGTTTTATTTGCACTTTTAAAGAGAGACTCGTAGTCACGTTTATTCTCTCTATGTAAAGGAATGCAGATTACAATTTTAAACATTTTTTGTACGTGTACCAAATTTTTACAAATATTTATAAACTTCGATATATATATATATATATTTAGTTTGGCCCCGCAATAATAATTTTTTGAATCCACCACTTAAGAAATTCACGTTGGGTTGATAATATTTGAAGAAGAAGAAAAGATTACAAAGGTTGCACTTAAAACGATTGATTCCTTAATTAGGGTTTTAACAAGAGCACCACGAGCTCGAGATCTCACACCATTAATTAACGTTAGAAACGAGAGAGATTACAAAGCTTGCACTCGAAAAGATTGATTCCTTAATTAGGGTTTTCCTGTAAAATCCAAAGAGAAGAATATCTGCAAGAACCAGAAAATGAGAGACATATATAGAGAAAAGACATGTAAAGTCACTGCTTAATGTTGGCTTTTTTGGTTGTAAAATTTTAGGTTTTAATGGCAGAACAACATATCATCATAATATATATCATATTTCATTTACTCTCTTATAGAAAGTAGAAAACTAACTCATTAATACATTAAAACACACGTTCTTGCATCAAATTATATATACAATGGATATCTTTATTCCATACGATAAACCATATATGCACAAACATATATAACATCTAAGTGATCTTATTCTTTACTTAATATCCAGAACTGCAACTCGATCGATCTTGTTTATGCATGCCTGAGCTATATCACGTGCACAGCTGAGAGTTGCACCAAAGCATACTGAGGAATTTCACACGTGTTTGGAGCAATGACCCCGTTGACTCGCAGGTATGTAAGTGCATGGAGAAGGACCAGATGGCGGGACAGGAGCTCTATGAGGAAAACCTTTGGTACCATACTTACTCACTCCTGCCTTCTCTTCTCCTGTTAAGGGCCTACAAACTGATACAGGGATTGTGAGAATTAACAAGATGAAGACTATAGTTTTGCAACACTCATACATTTTTTCTTTGCGGATGATCTTCATAAATATTAATGTTGTATAACGAAAGAAAATAGATGCTAATGTAAAAGATATTGCGAGTATGGTTTCTCAAACCTCTCCATTTTTATAGATGGATTCTATCCCCCCAAACCAAACAAAAAAAAAAAAGAAAAAAAGAAAAAAAAAAAGTAATTGATATAATAAAAAATGATGGCATCACTTTCTCTTTTGTCACAGAATAACTTTAATAGAATTTGGATTGCTTGACGGTGATAAATTACTCTTTTATTGATCACATTAGTTGAAAATAAGTATAATTGAGTGAAGAACCCTAATCTACTCAAAGTGGAGAGACGACATAGCCTCATTATATATTGTTTATTACTGGAAGCTAGACGAAGCTACAACCTTCAAGAATTGCAAGAATTCTAAGCGCGCAGCTCCTAAAGATTAATATGTTTGTGCCCATGAATATTGGAACACGTACGATTCTCTAGATCTAACTGTTAAGATTTTATTTTATTGTATTTAATAGTATACACTACAAATGAGAAAAGTGTTTACATATTTATCAAAACAATTAAATTCATAATTTTTTATGAGCTTAAACTTTTGAGACTTTTGATGATTTAGCAACAATTGTATTAAGTGACTAATTAAAAACTTTTCCAGCTATACGCATTTCTCCAACAATTAAAAACAAAAAACAAACAAATGGGTAAAAAATTGTGTATATGTGACATTACAAAAGATATATATATATATATATATATATATATATATATAGAGAGAGAGAGAGAGAGAGAGAGAGAGAGAGTCATTGCGCACGCATGCAGAGAAGGATGTCTAGACGGCCGAGGGATCTTTTCAAATAAAACAAAGCAAATCTCCAGACCCACTAAAGGACCTCTCTCTCTTTCTCGTATGACAATGGTCTAGTTAATTATAGTGAATCCTGGTTGATATACTCGATCCTAAAGTAGGGGAAAGGAAATAAAAACGAATTAAATTAGATTTCAAAACATTCACACATCTTTTGAATGAAACTTTTGTTCCCCATGCCCATTGGGATTATTTAAATTAGTCACTCGATAATGCTTGTGGCGTCCACTCTTTAAAGGAATGTAAGTTGCAACGCAAGGAATGTAAGTTTGTCTCTTTCAGCAGTATATATATATATATATATATATATATTATAATTTTATTGGAATCGTATTATTGGAATCGTAATCTAATATTCTTCGTACGTTTTTTAATGTATCTTGTCAAGAGGGGAACTAAATATTTTAACATAATCAAATATCTAAATAAAAGGACCCAAGTATGTAAATTTGGATTAGCTAGATCCATCAAATCCAACGGTTACAAACTAAGAAAAAAAGGATCAAATTGGCAGAAATACTTCAGAACTCTTTTGTTGTTTTGGCGACCTGAATCAAACCCAACAAGTTGTGTGACCACCATAGTTTACTTGTGCATGCATGCCATACAATCCCAGCCTGATGCACAAACTCATGATGCATAGAAGAAAATTGGAAAATCAAGAGGCATGCTTGTCAAGGCTCGTTTGGCTACTCATTTTAGGGTAATTTTGTAAAAATATTAACAAACAACTTCAGAACACAAAATATTTAAAGTTATTTTCAAATTTTAAGTCACCTTAATTACAACTAAAAAAAGAAAGAAAAAAACTACCCTTTATCAAGGGAACCTGG
The DNA here is from genome assembly GCF_901000735.1 of Corylus avellana. Lineage (NCBI taxonomy): Eukaryota > Viridiplantae > Streptophyta > Magnoliopsida > Fagales > Betulaceae > Corylus > Corylus avellana. The sequence continues at coordinate 719,218 of NC_081551.1, read as the reverse complement.
GTTCCCTTTGAAGGGGATGGCTTCAGTTTTGCATGCAGGTCTCAAAACGTAGGGACTAGGGCATTTGCTTTTGGCTTCTAAATTCCTTACCGATTCAGTGAAAATATTAAAGAAAGCAAAAGAATAAAAAGTGACCAGAAGGGGACAAGTCTTCCATGTGCAAGCTGACAATTTGGAAAAATATTTACTCATTATGAGAGGGAGCTAGACAAAGATCTTAATTAACCCCCTATCAATGGGGTGGAAGGGGGTTTATCCTTTGGGATAAACCAAACTAAATCGAATTGAGATCTCCTCCAATTGAAGAGAAATTGGAGATTCTCCAATTATTAATCATGACCCTTCATTTTAAATCCAATGATTTATAAAATGTCAGTTGTTTTTGTATAACCGATGCATGAAATGTTGGCTTTTGTTTTACCGAGGTTTAAATGATTTTATAGACCATTTAATTTAAAATGAAGGATCACGATTAACAATTGGAGAATCTCCAATTTCTCCCCCAGTTGGAGTGGATCCAGATCCAAGTAAACCAGGGTGTCCTAATCATTGAGATTTTCCCTTAGCAAATCAGCAAATGGGCAAATCTTTCCCTTTCCTTTCCCAGTCAAGCTTATACTAGAAATCTTCTGTGATTGATGTTCCCGTGATTGAATCCATTAAATTAAAGTTATGTGTTTTTTTTTTTTTTTTTCATTAGCGAATGCTAACCTGCCTCGTGCATGGACGGCAATGGCGATTGGCTTATTTTAATGGAGCATAGCTTGTTAATTATTTGGATCTCTTTATTTAAACAGCACTAATTAGGTCTAATACCTGCTTTTCTATCGCATATTCTTCTAAGACAATGTTTGGAACATTATTATTATAATAGCCACACAAATTTTCATGACAATCTGATCGAGAATAGTGTAAAATCATCTACTTAATAATCAGATTTGTAGGAACCGTTTCCTAGATAGTCCTAGAGGAGTAATATTTGCGAAAAGAGAAGAAGATAGGATAAGAGTGCCATGTGTGCTGGTGGGTAATTGAGTTTTATGGAGATTTAGTATAATTTCCCTCTTCAAAAATCAACCTGGATACCTAATAGGAGCTTTCTTTTTATAGACCTAGACGACGGTTTTCACCATATGTCATTCCTGAATTCTCGGCACCCACGAGGAGGTCTGCACAACTGCCATTTGATCGTGGATCGTGGCCATCATGGGGGAGTTGGAGTTAATACTGGCTTGGACTTGTAACTGCACATTGCAGTACGTGGCCTGTGTTCTACGGACAGCTGGCTAGATGGGCCATGTCCTTATGGGCCTGCATAGTCACTTTTGGTTTATGGGTGCTTTATTGGTTCTTGGCTGATTCATTACCTGTTGTTTAAATTTTTAATGAACTTTTTTCATTTTTAGTTATAACAAAGAAATACCCAAACATTTTTATGTGAGTATATATAAAAGGCTGTCAAATTTCATGTTCTTTAAACTTGTGGTAGTCTCAGACCTTAATCACCCATTTTTAAGTTGAATAGTTGTATTGTGACAGGATGTGACAAATTACTTGAATCCAGCAGCCATCAAAACTGGGCCTTAATTAATCTGAAACGAAGCCTAGCCCAGTCCGAAACAGAAGCCCAAATGGATACCTTCTCGGATTGGGTGAACTATGGCAAGAGAAGCCCAACCCAATATGCAGTCCATTCTGTTTACGTGAAGCCCAAAGTAATACAAAATGCAGTCCATTAAGACGGTCATGAATGGGATAATAATACAATTCCTTTTTTTTAAAAAAAAAAAAAAAAAAAAAAAGACTTTCAAGCTTTCATTAAAATCATA
>NC_081551.1:688096-717289 GCF_901000735.1 Corylus avellana | reverse complement strand
GAGAGGGAGAGAGAGAGAGAGAGAGTCATTGCGCACGCATGCAGAGAAGGATGTCTAGACGGCCGAGGGATCTTTTCAAATAAAACAAAGCAAATCTCCAGACCCACTAAAGGACCTCTCTCTCTTTCTCGTATGACAATGGTCTAGTTAATTATAGTGAATCCTGGTTGATATACTCGATCCTAAAGTAGGGGAAAGGAAATAAAAACGAATTAAATTAGATTTCAAAACATTCACACATCTTTTGAATGAAACTTTTGTTCCCCATGCCCATTGGGATTATTTAAATTAGTCACTCGATAATGCTTGTGGCGTCCACTCTTTAAAGCCTAATCGGGTTGACTCAAGCTTCACTTAGTAAGCAATGACCTTGCAACACAAGGAATGTAAGTTTGTCTCTTTCAGCAGTATATATATATATTATAATTTTATTGGAATCGTAATCTAATATTCTTCGTACGTAAAATTTTAATGTATCTTGTCAAGAGGGGAACTAAATATTTTAACATAATCAAATATCTAAATAAAAGGACCCAAGTATGTAAATTTGGATTAGCTAGATCCATCAAATCCAACGGTTACAAACTAAGAAAAAAAGGATCAAATTGGCAGAAATACTTCAGAACTCTTTTGTTGTTTTGGTGACCTGAATCAAACCCAACAAGTTGTGTGACCACCATAGTTTACTTGTGCATGCATGCCATACAATCCCAGCTTGATGCACAAACTCATGATGCATAGAAGAAAATTGGAAAATCAAGAGGCATGCCTGTCAAGGCTCGTTTGACTACGCATTTTAGGATAGTTTTGTAAAAATATTAACAAATAACTCAGAACACAAAATATTTAAAGCTATTTTCACATTTTAAGTCACCTTAATTACAACTTAAAAAAAAAAAAAACTACCCTTTATCAGGGGAACCTGGGTTCCCTTTGAAGGGGATGGCTTCAGTTTTCATGCAGGTCTCAAGAAGTAGGGACCAGGGCATTTGTTTTTGGCTTCTAAATTCCTTACCGATTCAGTGAAAACATTAAAGAAAGCAAAAGAATAAAAAGTGACCAGAAGGGGACAAGTCTTCCATGTGAAAGCTGACAATTTGGAAAAATATTTACTCATTATGAGAGGGAGACAAAGATCTTAATTAACCCCCTACCCCCTATCAATGGGGTGGAAGGGGGTTTATCCTTTGGGATAAACCAAACTAAACCAAGTTGGAGATTCTCTAATTATTAATCATGACCCTTTATTTTAAATATAATAATTTATAAAATGCCAGTTGTTTTTGTATAACCGATGCATTAAATGTTGGTTTTTGTTTTATCGAGGTTTAAATGATTTTATAGACCATTAAATTTAAAATGAAGGATCACGATTAACAATTAGAGAATCCTCAATTTCTCCCCAATTGGAGTGGATCCGGATCCAAGTAAACCAAGGTGTCCTAATCATTGAGATTTTCCCTTAGCAAATCAGCAAATGGGCAAATCTTTCCCTTTCCTTTCCCAGTCAAGCTCATACTAGAAATCTTCTGTGATCGGTGTTCCCGTGATTGAATCCATTAAATTAAAGTTATGTGTTTTTTCTTTTTTTCATTAGCGAATGCTAACCTGCCTCGTGCATGTACGGCAATGGCGATTGGCTTATTTTAATGGAGCATAGCTTGTTAATTATTTGGATCTCTTTATTTAAACAGGACTAATTAGGTCTAATACCTGCTTTACTATCACATATTCTTCTAAGACAATGTTTGGAACATTATTATTATTATTATTATTATTATAGCCACACAAATTTTCATGACAATCTGATCGAGAATAGTGTAAAATCATCTACTTAATAATATTTGCGAAAAGAGAAGAGAAGATAGGATAAGAGCGCCATGTGTGCTGGTGGTGGGTAATTGAGTTTTATGGAGATTTAGTATAATTTCCCTCTTCAAAAAATCAACCTGGATACCTAATAGGAGCTTTCTTTTTATAGGCCTAGACGACGGTTTTCACCATATGTCATTCCTGAATTCTCGGCACCCACGAGGAGGTCTGCACAACTGCCATTTGATCGTGGATCGTGGCCATCATGGGGGAGTTGGAGTTAATACTGGCTTGGACTTGTAACTGCACATTGCAGTACGTGGCCTGTGTTCTACGGACAGCTGGCTAGATGGGCCATGTCCTTATGGGCCTGCATAGTCACTTTTGGTTTATGGGTGCTTTATTGGTTCTTGGCTGATTCATTACCTGTTGTTTAAATTTTTAATGAACTTTACAAAGAAATAACCAAACATTTTTATGTGAGTATATATCAAAGGCTGTCAAATTTCATGTTCTTTAAACTTGTGGTAGTCTCAGACCTTAATCACACATTTTTAAGTTGAATAGTTGTATTGTGACAGGCTGTGACAAATTACTTGAATCCAGCAGCCATCAAAACTGGGCCTTAATTAATCTGAAACAAATCCTAGCCCAGTCCCAAACAGAAGCCCAAATGGATACCTTCTCGGATTGGGTGAACTACGGCAAGAGAAGCCCAACCCAATATGCAGTCCATTCTGTTTACGTGAACCCCAAACTAATACAAAATGCAGTCCATTAAGACGGTCATGAATGGGATAATAATACAATTCCTTTTTTTCGTTTAAAAAAAAAGGAAAACTTTCAAGCTTTCATTAAAATCATAGGGTAAAGATAAATAGCACGATGGCAATTTTTTTTTTTTAATTAAAATATTAAAAAAAAAAATTTTGCTGCTTGGCATGCTCTGAATCACGGCTCAAAATCATAATAATTCAACACTCTCAACAATTATAATATCATGAATAAAAACACAATAATCTTTCATCCATATTTGCTCAAAAAATTACTGAATTGCTTGCTGTCTTTTTAAAATGATAAAGGTAAAATGTACTATTTTTTTTTTTTTTTTATCCATTGGAACTAAAATCATTTTTAAAGCTAAGAATTTGACAAATTATATGGATAATGGGGTTTTAATTTCTTTTCTTGTTTTTGCTGATTATCTTATGTTATATAGACCTTTTTGACATGTTATTTATTCTTGGTTGGGTGGGTCAAGATATTTGATTTTAAGCTTAAAATTCTGTACTAGTTGGAATAATACAATTCCTTCTTAAGCTTAATATGTGAATTATTCAATCTTTTTTAATACCATAATTGGAGGGCTGACATGCATCATCATCATTCAATCTAAGGTTGATTTGCCGGTTAGATTGTTGAAAGTAATACATAATTAATTAATTAATTAGCATCTTGCTTTTGGCCTCTGTCTCTCTCTCTCTCTATCGATAGAATATCAAGCCATATATATATATATATATATATATATATATCTTGTTACCTAATTTGTGACCATAGATTCTGTTCCTTTAATAAAGGATTCCCTACATGCCATGTCATCTTGTCAATTATAATTCGAGATATGATAGAATCTAATAAAAACTTCATATTTTACTCATAAAAATTCATGTGATAAGATGTCACATCATCTTCTTTCTATTTTGTCTATTTCCTCTGCTAAAAATATGATATGGCATCTTGCCACTTGGATTTTAACGGGTAAAATGTAGAGTTTTTACTAGATTCTAGCATTTCTCTTATAATTCTAAGAAATGCTACGGGTCAATATTTTTCTCATATTTCGCCCATCTCATCTTACAATTAACCATTAGATTTGTGAACATATGTGGACCCTACAAATCTAATGATTGATCTATTAAATTTATAAAAGAATATAGGCCACATGTAGGAAACTTATTGACCCCTACCATTTCTCTTTTATATTTTGAACAATACAATTCCTTCTTAATTAAGCTTAAAAAGATAAAGCTAAAAACATTAAGCAAGACTTATTATGTACTAGTAGGAACAAGTATTGGAGTGCTCTTTCTGGCTTGTGCAAAAAAGAAAAGAAAAAACTTCACTTAATCTCCCATAAACTTTTATTGCTTTTGCAATCCCCCTAAAGTTAAAAACATTATCAATTTAGTATATCAAGCTTTAAATATTTTGCGATATAACCCATCCTGCTAGGGTTTGGGGTTAAATTAGATGGCAAAGGGGATACATGACCTTTTATACTTCCGTAAAATATATAGAATTACAAAATTATCCTAATTAATTTTTCTTTTTTTTGGAAAAAAAAAAGGGGGTATCTTCAAAATTTTTAAGGCCTATGTTTGGATTTAATAAAAAATCTTAAGGGATCGAGTGGGGAGATTATAAACTTTTTAAAGTTGGATAAACAAAATTAAGAGTTTTTGAACTTTAAAGAGTAATTACAAAAGAAATAAAAATTCAAAATGATTAAGTGAAGTTCCATTAAAATAAAAAGTTGAAAAAATTCCAAAATAACAAAAGGTAAACAGAAAGAAAGAGTGATGGATTAATAGATGAGAATAATTGAGGAATAAAGATGGCTGGATCAATCATCATTTTAATTTCTCCAAAATTTAAATCAGAATTAACCTTCCTCCAATTTATTTTTCCATTAGAAGAATTTGATTACATGGTCCACAAAGCGCCTTGTTCATAACTGCGAATTATTAACAAATCGATCGAGATACATCTTTGCATGGATTTTTAACGTGAAATTGCATGTACGTACACGTACGCGCGTACTGTCTTTTTCATGTAAAATCTAGCTAATATTTGTAATCAAGATTAACACAATTTGAAGCGATAACATGAAATAAACATTTGGCACACACAAATTTATTTTGCTTATTATTCCGATCTTTCAAAGTTCCAAGAAACAAACAAAAGACGTTTGTGACTTAATTTGGCCTCCAGTCACCAAATTAAGCAGAGCTAAAAAGCACGATTTTGTTTATTTGTTGCAGTGGCCATTAGCAGGGTTGGGAATGTTTGGAGTGCAAGGATTAGGGCTAGAAGGTGGATTAATTGACACCTTCGCACCAGCTGGTGTTGAGTTCATGTCATCCATGGGCCATGCAGCCTCAAGAGATTTGGTGGTAAATATCAATAACACAATTAGGATAAACACCTTTGCAGCATTGGAGAGGGTTCCCCTGATCCAAAACAACATGTTTTAAGCAAATGAGAAAGAAACACTTAACACTTAGTATCTTGTAATTGGGGTTTGAAGGCTAGGCTTGTGGCCGGAAGCAATATGTTGAGACACTGATGAATGATGATTATATAGCATGAAAAAGTTAAAGCTTTTGGAAGTGTTGATTGTTGACGATGATTCATGATAGTCACAATTGAAGGTCGTGATAAGGTTGTTTTATGAATGTTCGAATGAAAAGAGTGTGTTTCTGTTGCACCATCTTAAAAATATAAAGTTAATTATTTTGCGGTAATTAACGAGTAAACATCAAATTAATGTTAAAAATGGTAGTGGCCTGGCCGTGCAAAATTAGGTCATGAGTACTAGATTCCTTTGGTGGAATCTTGATGGTCGATGGATTGGCGAATTCTACGTACACAAGCTCTTTAGTGATTGAATCTTTTGTAAGCGAATGGTAATCAACCAGCCTCTTTGCATGCACTGCAATGGGGTGGGATTGGCAATCGAATTGTACGAACGCACACAGGCTCACTTCTAGGAAAAATGTTTGGTGCATTTATTTTATTATTAAAATCGCCTCACAAACTAATTGTCACAACATGCAATCTGAGCACCCTTTGAAAGGAATGTCATCATGTTTGCGCGTCTCAAAAGAAGAACAAACAAACACAAAATACAAAAAAGGAAATGTCACCAAAATGGGACAAGTCTTTCACAAGTACTGGACACAGACCATTTAGTGGAATACCTTTCACGATTGCCAAACTTTTAATTTAACAAACATTAAACGTAAAAAAATCAATTGCTTAATAGCCAAAAATATATATATTAATTATTTACTTAATTAAGAACATGGGAAACAGGAACATTTTGATTGTTTTCTAATTTTAGGGTTAAATAATGTTTTGTCCCTTATATTTTAACAATTTTATTTTTTGTTCCTTCGGTTTTTTTTTTAATCACACCTAGTACCTCGGTTATAGATAAAGACGGAAATAATGCCTCTGTCTAACTTCCGTCCAAAATTTGACGAAAATTTACGTCAATACCCCTAAAAACTCAACACATGTTCATATACCTAATTAAAAAAAAAAAATTAAAATTAAAATGATTAAAAATTCTTTCATTAAAAAAAATATAAAAAGTGGCTCGAGCCACCCCTTAGGGCAAAATGGAGGTGGCCGAACCACCTCCAAGGGCTAACCTTAATTTTTTTTTTTTTATTGGCCTTTTGGAGTGGTTGGAACCACCCCAGGCCAAATAGGGGTGGCCGAGTCACCCCCAACAGCTTTTGGGGTGGTTTGTCCACCCCCAAACCGGCGAGGGTGCATGGCTGGAGCCACCCCTTAGGGCAAAATAGGGGTGGCCAGCCACCTCTATTTTGTCCAAAAGGGATGGCTCGAGCCACTCCTTTCTATTTTTTTCTTTTTTAGCCACCCTATTTTGCCCAAAAGGGATGGCTCGAGCCACTCCTTTCTATTTTTTTCTTTTTTAAAAGGTTCTTAATCATTTTAATTTTACTTTTTTAATTTTTAATTACATATATGAACACATGCCGTGTTTTTAGGGGCGTTAACATAGGTTTCTGTCAAATTTTGATTAGAAGTTAGATAAATGTACCATCTTTGTTTTTATTTATAACCAAGGTACCCGTTGTGATAAAAAATTAAAAATTAAAAAAAAAAAAAAAGAGCAAAAAATAAAGTTGTTAAAAGACATGAGGGCAAAAATGTATTTAACCTTTAGTTTTAAAAACAAGGGATACACGAGTATACATTAAAGCATTAATGAAAAAAAATGGACATGTCCCAGCCAACTAGAAATTACAATTTTTTATTTTTTTTAATTTTTTTAATTATGAGAAAATGAACACCAGAAAACTAAGATTAATTGGAACTTTACCTACGTTCACTTTGTGTTAGCCCCATCGGGCTACTCAAATCCAACCAAAGAAGACATGATTGCCTTCAAAATTTCAATTGTTTACCCACTGTTTGCATCAATCACCACCCAAAAGCCCCTGATGTAGGATGGGAAAACAAAAAATTAGTCTTTAGGCCGGTTTTATGGATTATTTAGATTTTATATTTTAAAGAGTTAAGGTATTTTGCAATTTAATATGGACTGAAATTTCCTCCAAATTTAATTAAAGGAAATATTCTTCAACCTATATAAAATGGTGCCAAATGTCTACACATTAAATATTAAAGGTCATTAATACATAGCAGCTTATTAATATTGTCTGGCTTCGGGTTCCCAAAGACTATAAAACAAGTAAAAGAAGAAACGAAGAGAGAGAAGTAGGGGCATAAAAGACATTAATAATCGAGGAATGAAATTAATTAAAGAGTTAGGCTCGATTACCATTGCAATTAAAGTTCAAAATTAATATAACTAATCAAGATGTATACCTATTACCATATTATGCGTTTTATTTTATTTTTTATTTTTGGTGAATTTGCATATACATCTGAATTTTGTGATGCATAGAGATTTTGCTTAGTAGCAATACTATGAGAATATTGCTTAGTAGCATTTCCCATCTTATCCTATCCATCCCATGCAAATTGAGGGTGTGGGACAAAAGCGACTTACGTAGAAAATTGTCTCCCTCTTCCCCACAACATGCATGTTTTGTTCGATGACATTTCTTGGTAGAATTCACGTAAGAAACACGGAGACAAACTATGGAAACTGAAAATAATTAAATAACTCATTTTCTTGTTAAAAATCAACATTATTATACATGAAGAGTAATACAAAATAAAGATTTTTAGATACAGATCGAGGTAAGGAAATATTCCTTTTCTTTTCGTTAAAAATAAAAAAAGGTTATATTCTTACAATTACACAACTAGATCAACCTAGATCTCCATTTTCTTCACTTGTTGCAATGCCCATTACCTGGTTTGGGAATATAAGTGCAAGGATCAGGGGCAGAAGGTGGCACTGGTCCTCGATCGTCTGGAAATAACACCTTTTTTCCACCAAGTGTCGTCTTCTTGTCACCCAAAGGCCTGGCTGCCCCTAGAGTACCCTTAATGCTAAAAATCAAGATCAGCATAAGGATGATCACCGCAATATTTGCTGCATTAATGGAATTCTGAGCTTTCCTCCGAGCGGACATTTTCGAGAAAGAAAGATTTTTTTTCTGAGGGATAGTTTGTTGAAGAAATGGGTGAAGATAGAGCCGATTATATAATACTGAAGATGAAATTGTTGCGAAGATTCAAGGAAACGGTGGTGCAACTACAGAAATTACACGATTTAAATTAATTTTGATAAAAAGGAAAGTATTCATGCATGTGATATTTGCAATGTTCACATAAATCAAACTTAATTTCCGGCCAATGTCAAGGGAAAGGGAAAGAAGTGTAGCAATGTGAAGACTAAATACACCACAACTGGCGTGACGGTGTGAGATTGTCTTCTGCAAATACGCAGACAGCCGCGGTAATATGTATATGCATGCAAGTTCTTGGCATGTTCTTTGATTATCGTATGAGCGCATGATGGCTTGTCCCTCACGTCTGGACCAACACTACGTTTTTCACAGAAAGAGGAAAACCAATCTAATTAATTAAATTAACATATATTATTGACTTCCTGTATATATATATTAACATATATTATTGACTTCCTCCCCCTCTCTTAGCTAGAGAAGAAAATCTTCCTTTAATTAATGTATATCTAGCATAGAATTTCTTTTTAATTTTGTACATAAAAATTATAAATATAAAAAATGTATAGGTGTTTTTTGTGAATTTGCTTCTTGGCCGTGTGGTTCGAGTTAATTACATTAATAATGCTAGTAGATCGAGTATGCTAAACTTTGAGCATCATAAAGAAAACTTTTACATTTCCTTCAACAAGTCTGAGTACGTAGTTGACAAAAATCTCAGAATGTCAAAATTTGCCATCCCCAGTTGTGAGCTTTATATATATTGTGCAACAAGTCAAGCTAGCTAGTACATTATTTTGACATTATGAGATGCAGTAATATTTGACAGACTTAATTAGGCGCTCTTAATTGTTGAAGTCATTGATAAATTCAATCAAATATGCATTAATTGACAAGTTTGGACACGCATAGCATGTGGGGTTAACAATAATTGAAGCTTTATTCATGCATTCTTTATACACACATGTAATATCATTTTGATTATCAACCATAATTAATAATAAGCAAATTAAAAACATCATTTGAAAAGGCTACAAGATCTTTAAAACCACCTATTCTTTTTTTTTTTTTTTTTTTTCAGATGGCTCGATGGAGGCCATGGCCCATGGAAGATAATAATTAATTTTAGATCCAGCTTATATGCTGTTATTTTAATAACAACATGTATGCTGGAGTTTAAGCAACGGCCAAGATTAAATCTCTAAAAATCTTTATTTGTTTTCTCTTTCTTATTAAAAGTTTCTCAAAGTAAGTCAATTTTAAGATTCAATCTTAACTGTTGCTTACACTACAGCATACATGCTAATAACAGCATGTAAGCTAGATCCATTAATTTTAGCCCTTATGATATATTGTCATGAAAAGTTGTAAAGTTCCTTTTTCCATGATCAACTTGCATAATCTATTGCAAGCTATATTGCTCCAAGGAATTTTCTCTGCAGTTACGAATTCCGCCCAGCTTACAGTTTCCTTCCATCTTCCATGATCTCGCAGAAGATTAACTTTTTGAATAAACAAAACCACAAAGTGCGTACAATCTAAGAAGGGACCTGATAAGCACAAAGTCGGTGCCGATCCAGGCCTGCGGGAATGTCACATTCATGCAACTTGTACCTTAATTATGAGAACAATTTTCTTTGGAAATTATATATATATATATACCATGGTGGCCCATGGAATGCTAGTTTCATTCAGGATCGTACGTACTTAATTCCCAACGAAATAAAATTTAGTAAATTAAGTGCTTAAAGTTGGAGAATAAAATAAACGGAAATTACTCTGAAATTGCTTACAATGTGCGCACAGATTAATTAATTAAAAGTGCGAACATGTGGAGGACATTTCAACACGTACGTTTCCAGCTCGTGCCCGTGGCAGCATTTCTTTTGGTCATTGTAAATAAAAATGTTTCTTTTTTTTTTTTGTAAGCAGAAATGTTTGGGTCATTATAGTTTTTTCAATAACTTTTTTTTAAAAAAAAAAATTGAAGATTTTTTTAATATAAAATTTATTGGTGAAAATTGTTTAAAATAATAATAATAATAACTGAAACTCTCTCTAATCTTAGAACATCCATATTGAGCTCTTAAAATTAAAGTTAAATTTGAAGAGAAAAACTCTTTCCTTTTTTTTTTTTTAATAAATTTGAAGAGTCACTTTTAAAATGAACCAATTAACCAAATATCAAACTCTCTATATTTTTCTTTACTTTAGTTATATATTATTATTTTCTTATTTTTTTAATTCTTTTTTTGGTTTATGGTAGATGAGAGAGAGAAGGAAAATGAATATATAAGATTAAAAAACTAAATAACTTTCACTTTTTGACACTTGGTATTTGCCTATTTGGAGAGTCTTGTTGATTAAAACTAAATTTGAAATAAAGTAGATAACTTGTTAAATGACTCTTTTTGTTCAATGAAAATGCTCTTACAGTATTCTACACCATTAATTTCAAAACAATACAAAAAAAAAAAAAAAAATTCCCGGCCGTATGGAAAGCCGTATACCTTTTATCAACAAAAATAATGTGTCCACCCTCATAAACCGTACGTTCCATTCAATTATAATCGTGTTATTTTAGTTCTTTGCAAATGGTTCGTTTTATTTTAATTAATTTGAAGCCTTTTCGTGTGCTGTAGAACTTAACGTGCTTTATTTGTCGCTTTAAGAGCACCAAAGTTAAGAAAAGTAATTTCATTTCCATTTTTCAATAAAAATATTTTGGTGGACAAAAGAGAAAGAAAAAAAGTACACTAATTATTATCAATTAACTGCAAATTATATCAGAGAATTCAAGAAACACTAAAATAGTATATAAAAAATAAAAACTGAAAAGCTAGTGATCGAATCTAATATTAAGATATTAGTTATCATAATGTATTTTCCAAGTCAATCTAGGATCATTCCTTCAGCATAACAAGTTGGAGACGTATTCTTTCCTAGTCAAGTTCGTATAGATGTTCATGTTAGGTAGTGAGTGGGGACGACGGCCCTATATATATATATATGAAATGTATGTGGAATCCATTCACTTTTCTTGTGATTGCCATGCGCATTTGCCTTACATAATTCAACGAAAGCAATAAAAATAAAAAAATAAAAACTAATCCCATATAATTTATTTTATTTTATTTTTCTATATCCTTCCGTTTCTTAATCGAATAGCTAGGAACCCTCCTCGATCGATACAATCTTTTTTTCCTTTTTTTTTTTTTTTTTTTTTTTGGTTTCATGTGTAAGGAGTTGTCTTTATTTCTTATTTCTTAACAATATTGTTGTTAGCTTGTCAGCCATTTTAGTTACTGTCTCGTAATTACGTACCATCAAACCTCAGGCAGAAATGCAGTATTATTCTTGCATTAGAAGCTAGTAGCTAGTGTCAAAGATTATTTGTTTCTTACATAACCTATTTAAGAATCTGATATAATTAATTAATACCAACATATATATAGGAACATGGCAACTTAGGCTATAAGTTTAAATTAGTAGTAAACCATATAATTAAGCGTTGTCATTACCCTAGCCACCCATAAGAATTATGGAACTATTAAACACAAAGTTGGAAGTCCATAAATGAGTTATATTTCAAATCAATGATCTGATAGAGCCGCAGAAGTGTAGTTGATGTGCGCGCGACAATAACTTGCTAGTGCGAGATTACAAAATATATATGTTATGCATGGGACAAGAACTAAAGGTGGGGGATTCACCTTTTCTTGTCTTTGCCAGCATATATGCGCATAATATTATTGGCCTTATATGCTACAATAATTATCCACATTACTTTACTAGAATTAAGAGCAGCTATCTAAAGTTGGTGAAAGCCAAGCAATACTTTTAACTTTAAAAGATGTTTGTGGTCAAGCATTTGCGACTAGCGAGGAATTATATGGAATGGGGCATGCTAAAATGGCAAGCACATCGATTAAGTTATTGTGAATATTATCTACTCATGAAGACAATGATGCAACGGATCAGGATTTGTGAAAGCATATTATAACTATTTTTTAGTCTATTGAAAAATGTGGAGCTTGTTAGGTAGAAGTTACTGTTAAAGTACATAAAAATATAAAGAGAAAAAGTAAGGAAGAAAGATACAGATTAATGTGGTTTGACCTATGCCCTACATCTACACATCAGACCCTTTTCTTGGCTACATTTTTCTTTCACTTGATTGAAATTGTACAATAAAATGGCCTATTTATAGTTGAATGAGGCCAAGAATACAATAAGCACATAATAAATATGTAACTTATGAGTTTGCGATGAGTTACATGACCAATATGTAACCTATGAGAATTATGAGAGTTACATAATCAATATGTAACTTATGAGAATCATGAGAGTTATATAATAATAAATATGTAACATATGAGAATCATGAGAGTTATATAATAATAAATATGTAACATATGAGAATTATGAGAGTTACATAATAAATATGTAACATATAAAAATTAGGAGAGTAAATAATACATTAATTTAATTCAAAACAGCTATTTTACCTTCAAAAGTCTCAATACGGCCCCACAAACCCAACGGTAGATCACATACGTTGAGGTTTGGTCTTGAACATCAAAGGGGCTAAAAAATGGCTACTATGGCCTATATTAGAACATCAGCTGTTATGATCGAAACTTGAACTTTGCCAACTCTGACCGGCATTGGCTACTATGGCCAGAACATGAACATCGGCTTCTTTGGCCGACATAAGAGTTGCAACAAGCACCATTCTTGGACTATCCGAGTGATGAACATAATGAGGATCATTGAGTGACCCATGCGAATCATTGCTCTCAAATGAAAGAAATCGCATTAGATGATGTTTCAGCCATTGCAAAATGAGCAAATGAATAAAAATGGTTGAGGAAAAATTGAGTTTAGAAAAATCGTTGCCTGAGGCTCTGATACCATATTAAAGTATATAAAAATATAAAGAGAAAAAGCAAGAAAGAAGGATACATATTAAGATGGTTCGGCCTATACCCTATATCCACACGTCAAAACCTTTTCTTGGCTACATCTTTCTTTCACTTGATTGAAATTATACAATAAAATGGCATATTTATAGTTGAATGGGGCCAAGAATACAATAAGTACTTAATCAATGTGTAACCTATGAGAATTAGAAGAGTTACATGACCAATATGTAATCTATGAGAATTAGGAGAGTTACATAATCAATATGTAACTTATGAGAATCATGAGAGTTACATAATAATAAATATGTAACATATGAGAATTATGAGAGTTACATAATAAATATGTAACATATGAGAATTAGGAGAGTAAATAATACATTAATTTAATTCAAAACAGCTATTTTACCTACAAATGTCTCAATAGTTACTACCTCATACCTTGGAAGATACATTGCACCTGGTCGATCGAAGTTAATTACCTCTTTTTAGCTTGTTATTGTGGAGTTGAGTTTGATACTTTGTTGATGTTGTGGAAGTATTAATGTTGGAAGTCTGTAGAAAACTAGGGTTTTGTCAAGATTAATGATAATACTAATTAATCTTAATTTGTAAATTATTATTGAGTTTGTACGGGCTTGCATGGAGTTGATCAATGGGGCATATGGTGCCATGGTTGTCAAGATGATAAGTTGCTAAACAAATAGTTTAGGAGTAAAAGAGTGTTAAAAGAATGGAGTTTTGAAGAATTACGATTGTGGGAATATTTGAAGTTATGAAGTGTGATCGTGTTTGTATGA
This sequence comes from Corylus avellana, assembly GCF_901000735.1. Lineage (NCBI taxonomy): Eukaryota > Viridiplantae > Streptophyta > Magnoliopsida > Fagales > Betulaceae > Corylus > Corylus avellana. Next base: position 703,339 of record NC_081551.1, on the reverse strand, counting down.
GCATATATAGGAGTGTTGTTTTGATAGTTTTTGAGTAGTAAGGGACTAGTGGCGAGCCCCATAGAGGCCTTTATGGGTCATGGCCTTTACAAAGTAGTGTTTAAACAATTTTAATTTATAAAGAAAATTTTATACTGGTCGTTAAATAGCCTCTACACATGTTTTGTTTTCACTTTTTTATTTTAATGAGAGGTTCACATTTATTCTCTGTGTAAAAGAGCTTAGATTCCAGTTTTAAACACTTTTTGTATTTGTGCCGATTGACATATTACGTTACTAATATATCAATTGTTGCATATATTTATAAACTTTATAGATTTTTTTTTTTTTTTTGTAATACACATATTGTGTAATAAATTACTTCATTTCTATTTTAAATTATTATTTTTATATATTTTTAGTTCGGCCCCATAATAATGATTTTTTTTGACTCCACCACGTTAATGAATTCACGTTGGGTTGATAATATTTGAAGAAGAAGAAAGGACTACAAATCTTGCACTTAAAACGATTGATTCCTTAATTAGGGTTTTAACAAGAGCACCATGAGATCTCGCATCATTAATTAAGGTTAGAAGCGAGAGAGATTACAAAGATTGCACTTTAAAATATTGTTTGAAGGTATGGAGAGCACCTAAGCAAGGTTGGCATAAGGCAAACTGGGATGTGGCTATTGATAAAGTACACGACAGAGTGGGGATCGGAGTTGTACTCAAGGGCGAGAAGGGGCAAGTGATTGCTGCTCAGTGTAGAATGAGGATGGGTATATTAGAGCCATTTATGGGGGAAGCATACGCTGCCTATCATGCAGTGTGCTTATGCAAAGAGATGGGAGTACAAAATGTAATTCTGGAGGGAGATGCTAAGCAAATTGTGTGGAGGCTATCCAACATGAAACAGGCACATGGAGTCGATTTGGGCATCTAATAGAAGACACAAGACGGATACTACTCACTCTATCAAGATGGAATTGCGTTTTCGTTCCTCGTGAAGCAAATGAGGCGACTCATAGGTTGGCAAAAGTGGCTACAACTGATATCAGTGATAGAATTTGGAGGGATACCATTCCTAATTGTATTAATGATATTATTTTGATGGAGCAATTAGCTCTATCTCGATGATTGTTTGTGGGAGGTTTTCTTATTCTCCGCATACGATTTTATATCAATAAAATTCACCAAATTATCTCAAAAAAAAAAAATATATATATATATATATATATATATATATATATTGATTCCTTAATTAAGGTTTTCCTATAGAATCCAAATAGAAGAATATTTGCAAGGATCATAAAAGGAGATCTCGAGACAAGTACAGATAAAGGACATTTAAAGTCACTTCGATCTTAATGTTGTAGTATCATCTACAGCCGCGCGCCCTGGCTTTTTTGGTTGTAAAATTTTAGGTTTTAATGGCAGAACAACATATCATCATAATACATATCATATATCATTTACTCTCTTATAGAAAGTAGAAAACTAGCTCATTAATACATTTAAAACACACGTTCTTGTATCAAATTATGTATACAATGGATATCTTTATTCCATACGATAAAACCATGCACAAATTGACATATATAACATCTAAGTTACTTAATATCCAGAACCACAACTCTTGTTTATGCATGCCTGAGCTATATCACATGCACAGCTGAGAGTTGCACCAAAGCATACTGAGGAATTTCACACGTGTTTTGAGCAATGACCCCCATGACCATTCCCAGGTATGTAAGTGCATGGAGAAGGACCAGATGGCGGGACAGGCGCTCTCTGAGGAAAACCTTGCTGGGTACCGTACTTACTCACTCCTGCCTTCTCTTCTCCTGTTAAGGGCCTACAAACTGATACAGGGATTGTGAGAATTAACAAGATTAACACTATAGTTTTGCAACACTCATACATGTTTTCTTTGCGGATGATCTTCATTAATATTGCTGTATAACGAAAGAAAATAGGTGCTAATGTAAGAGGTGGTAACTATGGTTTCTCCAACCTTTCCATTTTTATAGATGGAATCAGGATTCTATCCCCCAACACCCAAAAAAAAAAAAAAAAAAAACAAAAGATAATTGATATAATAAAAAATGATGGCATCACTTTCTCTTTTGTCACATAATAACTTTAATAGAATTTGGATTGTTCAGCAATGATAAACTACTCTTTTATTGATCGCTATATTAGATGAAAATATTGATGATATCAGTACGTATAATCGAGTGAAGAACCCTAATCTACTCCAAGTGGAGAGACGACATAGCTAGCCTTATTGTTGCTTGTTACCGGAAGCTAGAAGAAGCTACTAAAGATTATGTTTGTGCACATGAATATTGGAACACAATTCTCTAGATCTTACCGTTAAGATTTTATTTTATTCTATTTAATGGTATACACTACAAGTGAGAAGAGTGTTAAAATATTTATCTAAACAATTAAATTCATAGTTTTTTATGGACTTAAACTTTTGAGATTGTTAATGATACAGCAACAACTGTTAAGCATTAACTAATTGAAAACTTTTCCGGCCAGCCATACACATTTCTCCAAGAATTAAAAAAAAAACACAAAAAAACAAAAAACACAAAACAAATGGGTAAAAAATTGTGTAAAAGTGACATTACAAAAAAGAATTTATATATATAGTCATTCCACGCATGATGTCTAGACGAACGGCCAAGGGATATTTTCAAATAAAACAAAGGAGATCTCCAAACCCACTAAAGGACCTCTCTCTCTCTTTCTCGTACGACCACTGTCTAGTTATAGTGAATCCTGGTTGATATTTTTCCTAAAGTGGGGGAAAGGAAATAAAAACATATATAAATTAGACTTCAAAACATTTACACGTCTTAAAATCGAATATTCAATCGATGTTGCCCACCATCTTGATTTAAATTGGGTGTCTAATTTATTCAACTAATGTCTCCAAAATACATAAAAATTTTATTGAATAAAATGAATTAAAAATTTTCCTACAACTCAGTTTGGATTAAAAAAAAAAAAAAAAATCCCAGCCCATTGGGATAATTTAAATTACTCACCCAATAATGCTTGCATGGGTCCACTCGATCTTTAAAGCCTAATCGGGTTGACTCAAACTTCACTTAGTAAGCAATGAACTTGCAAGGCAAGGAATGTAAGTTTGTCTCTTTCATGCAGCAGTATATTCCTAATATTATTGGAGAAAGAGCAGTATATTCCTAATATTATTGGAATCACAATCTAATATTCGTCGTACGTAAAATCTTAATGTATCTAGCTTGCATGTCTAGAGGAACTAAATTTAACATATATATATATATAATCAAATATCTAAATAAAAGGACCGAGGATGTAAATTTGGATTAGATTCATCAAATCCAACGGTTACAAAAACTAAGAAAAAATTATCAAAATTAATTGGCAGAAATACTTCAGAACTTTTTTGTTGTTTTGGTGACCTGAATCAAACACAACAAGTTGTGTGACCGCCATAGTTTACTTGTGCATGCCATACAATCCCAGTTTGTTGTACAGACTCATGCATAGAAGAAAAAAAAAGTAAATAAAGAGGCATGCCAGCCAAGGCTCGTTTGGTTACGCATTTTAGGATTTTTTTTTAATTTTTTTTTTTTGGCTTTTAAGCAAAAGAGAAAATATTGACAAGCAACTCAAAACACAAAATATTTAAAGCTATTTTCACATTTTAAGTCACCTTAATTACAACTAATAAAACCTAAAAAAAAAAAGTACTCAATTATCAAGGGAACCTGGGTTCCCTTTGAAGGGGATGGCTTCAGTTTTGCATGCAGGTCTCAAAAAGTAGGGACTAGAGTATTTGCTTTTGGCTTCTAAATTCCTTACCGATTCAGTGAAAATATTAAAGAAAGCAAAAGAATAAAAAGTGACCAGAAGGGGACAAGTCTTCCATGTAAAAGCTGACAATTTGGAAAAATATTTACTCATTATGAGAGGGAGACAAAGATCTTAATTAACCCCCTATCGTTGGGGTGGAAGGGGGTTTATCCCTTGGGATAAACCAAAGTAAACCAGGGTGTCTTAATCATTGAGATTTTCCCTTAGCAAATCAGCAAATGGGCAAATCTTTCCCTTTCCTTTCCCAGTCAAGCTTATACCATAAATCTTCTGTGATTGGTGTTCCCGTGATTCAATCCATTCAAGTTCTATTTTTTTTTTCCATTAGCGAATGCTAACCTGCCTCGTGAACGGCAATGGCGATTGGCTAATTTTAATGGAGCCTTGCTTGTTATTTGGATCTCTTTAATTTATTTAAACAGCACTAATTAGGTCTAATACCTGCTTTTCTATCGCATATTGATTATTATTATTATTAGAATAGCCACAAATTGTCATCACAATCTGATCAAGAATAGTGTTATATCATCTACTTAATAGTTGTTGAGACAGTTATCAACCCTGATGACTTCTCTTTTTACCGAGGTTATGAATGAGTGGAAGAATCCTAGTGGGACTCTTACTCGACATTCCTTGATACGTGGGAGTGGTTGCAACGGAAGATCATCTCAGAGATCGAATGGATAAGTCATCGTGTACCTAGACTCTTTTTAAGAGAAATTTGGTTGGTTGCTCTCTGATTTTAGTTGTAACTCCCAAATTGGGTCTTTTGGAGGATGATCATGCTCCCCTAATTATAGGGTTTACGTGATTTGGCATGCAACCATTTTGATATGGGGCGTAACTGCATGCTTGAGAGCCGACCTAACATAATCAGGCGATCATGTCATGATTTGCTGGATCTTGGGCTTAGTGCCTTGGGATCATGGTGAGCTGTGGGCCTCTTGTTCGGAGTGGGCCTTTTAGTTTGGGCTTTAGGAGATATTTTGTATCAACAATAGTTAATAACCAGATTGCCATAACAATTTGTGTGGCTATTCTAATAATAATAATAATAATCAGATTGTTTCAATTTTTAATGGGCTGTTTTCGTTTTTAGTTACAACAAAGAAACACCCAAACATTTTTATGTGAGTATATATATATATATATATATAAAAGGTTGTCAAATCTCATGTTCTTTAAACTTTGTAGTCTCAAACCTTAATCACACATTTTTAACTTGTGTAGTTATATTGTGACAGGCTGTGAAAAATTACTTGAATCCAGCAGCCATCAAAACTGGGCCTTAATTAATCTGTAATGCAGCCTAGCCCAGTCCGAAACTAGACCTAATGGATACCTTCTCGGATTGGGTGAACTAATGCAAGAGAAGCCCAACCCAATATGCAGTCCATTCTGTTTACATGAAGCCCAAACTAATACAAAATGCAGTCCATTAAGACGGTCATGAATGGGATAATAATACAATTCCTTTTTTTTTTTTTTTTTTTAAGAAAACTTTCAAGCTTTAATTAAAATCATAATAATGCAACACTCTCAAAAATTATAATATTATGAATAATAACAAGATAATCTTTCATCCATATTTGCTCAAAAAATTATTGAATTGCTTGCTGTCTTTTTAAAATGATAAAGTTAAAATGTATTATTTCTTTATTTATCAGGGAATTGCTCTATATTATTCAGATGATGAAAACTTCTTTCTTTTCTTTTTTTTTTCTTTTTTTTTTTATCCATTGGAACTAAAATCATTTTTTAAAGCTAAGAATTTGACAAATTATATGAATAATGGGGTTTTAATTTCTTTTCTTGTTTTTGCTGATTATCTTATGTTATATAGACCTTTTTGACATGTTAATTCTTGGTTGGGTGGGTCAAGATATTTGATTTTAAGCTTAAAATTCTGTACTAGTTGGAATAATACAATTCCTTCTTAAGCTTAATATGTGAATTATTTAATCTTTTTTAATCCCATAATTGGAGAGCTGACATCATCATCATTCAATCTAAGCCTGATTTACGGGTGAGATTGTTGAAAGTAATACATAATTAATTAGCATCTTGCTTTTGGCCTTTCTCTCTCTTTCTCTCTCTCTCTATCGATAGTTATCTAATTTGTGACCATAGATTCTGTTCCTTTAATAAAGGATTCCTTGCATGCCTATGTCATCTTGTCTATTATAATTCTGAAAAATGCTAGGAGTTAATATTTTTTCATATTTCTTTCATCTCATCTTACAATTAACCATTAGATTTGTGGACTTACGTAGATCCTACAAATCTAATGATTGATCTATTAAATTTGTAGAAGAATATAGGCCATGTGTGAGAAACTTATTGACCCTTACCATTTCTCCTATATTATGAACAATACAACTCCTTCTTAATTAAACTTAAAAAGATAAAGCTAAAAACATTAAGCAAGACGTATTATGTACTAGTAGGAACAAGTATTGGAGTACTCTTGTTGGCTTATACAAAAAATAAAAGGAAAAACTTCACTTAATCTCTCATAAATTTTTATTGCTTTTGCAACCCCCCTTAAGTTAAAAACATTTTCAATTTAGTATATCAAGCTTTAAATATTTTGCAATATAACCCTTCCTGTTAAGGTTTGGGGTTAAATTAGATGACAAAGGGGATACATGACCTTTTATACTTCTGTAAAATATATAGAATTACAAAATTATCCTAATTAAATTTTTATTTTTATTTTTATTTTTATTTTTGGTGAAAAATAAAAGGTGGGGGTATCTTCAAAATTTATAAGGCCTGTATTTGGATTTAACAAAAAATCTTAAGGAATCGAGTGGGGAGATTATAAACTTTTTAAAGTTGGATAAACAAAATTAAGAGTTTTTGAACTTTAAAGAGTGATTACAAAAGAAATAAAAATTCAAAGTGATTAAGTGAAGTTTCATTAAAAAAAAAAAAAAAAGTTGAAAAAATTCCAAAATAACAAAAGGTAAACAGAAAGAAAGAGTGATGGAATAGATGAGAATAATTGAGGAATAAAGAGGGCTGGATCGATCATCATTTTAATTTCTCCAAAATTTAAATCAGAATTAACCTTCCTCCAATTTATTTTTCCATTAGAAGAATTTGATTCCATGGTTCACAAAGCGCCTTGTTCATAACTGCGAATTATTAACAAATCGATCGAGATACATCTTTGCATGGATTTTCAACGTGAAATTGCATGTACGTATACGTACGCGCGTACTGTCTTTTTCACGTAAAATCTAGCTAATATTTGTAATGAAGATTAACACAATTTGAAGCGATAACATAAAATAAACATTTGGCACACACAAAGTTATTTTGCTTAATTATTATTCCGATCTTACAAAGTTCCAAGAAATAAACAACAGACGTTTGTGACTTAATTTGGCCTCCAGCCACCAAATTAAGCAGAGCTAAAAAGCACGATTTTGTTTATTTGTTGCAGTGGTCATTAGCAGGGTTGGGGAAGTTTGGAGTGCAAGGATTAGGGCTAGAAGGTGGTACCCGTCTTTGATCTTGTGGATTAATTGACACCTTCGCACCAGCTGGTGTTGACTTCATGTCATCCATGGGCCTTGCAGCCTCAAGAGATTCGGTGGAAAAAATCAATAACACAATTAGGATAAACACCCTTGCAGCATTGGAGAGGGTTCCCCTGATCCAAAACAACATGTTTTTCGCAAATGAGAAAGAAACACTTAGTATCTTGTAATTGAGGTTTGAAGGCTAGCTAGGCTTGTGGTGGCAATATGTTGAGACACTGATGAATGATGATTATATAGCACGAAAAAGTTAAAGCTTTTGGAAGTGTTGATTGTTGACGATGATTCATGATAGTCACAATTGAAGGTCGTGATAAGGTTGTTTTATGAATGTTCGAATGAAAAGAGTGTGTTTCTATTGCACCACCTTCAAAAATATAAAGTTAATTATTATGCGGTAATTAACGAGTAAACATCAAATTAATGTTAAAAATGATAGTGGCCTGGCCGTCTAAAATTAGGTCATGAGTTACTAGATTCCTTTGGTGGAATCTTGATGGTCGATGGATTGGCGAATTGTAATTACACAAGCTCTTTAGTGATTGAATCTTTTGTAAGCGAATGGTAATCAACCAGCCTCTTTGCATGCACTGCAATGGGGTGTGATTGGCGATCGAATTGTACGTACGTACACAGCCTCACTTCTAGGATAAATGTTTGGAATCTGGAGCATTTATTTTATTATTAAAATCGCCTCACAAACTAATTGTCACAACATGCAATCTGAGCACCCTTTGAAAGGAATGTCGTCATGTTTTGCGCGTCTCAAAAGGAGAACAAACAAACAAAAAAAAAAGAGATGTCACAAAAATGAGACAAGTCTTTCACAAGTACTGGACAGAGCTCATTTAGTGGAATACCTTTCACGATTGCCAAACTAGATCTTCAACTTTTAATTTAACAAACATTAAACGTACGTAAAGAAATCAATTGCTTAATAGCCAGCATATATATATATATATATATATATATATATATACACACACACACTTAATTAAGAACATGGGAAACACGAAAATTTTGATTGTTTTTTAATTTTAAAAACAAGGGAAACACGAGTGTACATTTAGAGCAAAAGCAAACGAAAAAATGGACATGTCCCACCCAATTAGAAATTACAATTTAATTTTTTATTTCATTTTATAATTATGATAAAATGAACACCAGAAAACTAAGATTAATTGGAACTTTACCTGTGTTCACTTTGGGTTACCCCCATCGGGCTACTCAAATCCAACCAAAGAAGACATGATTGCGTTCAAAAATTCAATTGTTTACCCACTGTCTGCATCAATCACCAAGAGAAAACAATAAATTAGTCTTTAGGTTTTATGGATTATTTAGGTTTTATATTTTAAAGAGTAGCTAAGGTATTTTACAATTTTATTTATTTATTTATTTTTGAAGAAGCAATTTAATATTAGGCATAGTCAGTCAAATAGGGTTATAATTATTTGGCAATTTAATAATGGACTTGGTCCAAAAGTCAATCAATTTAGGGTTAGGGTTTCTCATAATATATTTAAGTGTTCTTTTGTACCCTATGAATATTAGATTATGCTTAATGATAAACATATGTTTTGTTGGAGGAATGTCTCATCTTCTCTTTAGTGGTGAGAGTCTACCCCATTGTGGATTAGTGGACTCTTTGGTTTTATTTATCTTTTTATGTTATTATTCTTACGTCTCGCCACCCTCGTCACCCTAACTCACATAATTTTAAATAACATAACAACATATACATTATTAAATGATATGTAAAAATTAATCTTAACTATGAAATAATCCAGTGATGAATCGAGATAAATCCCTATCACTCATGAGTGCAGTGTTATTGGGATAGGGTATCGAGGTCGTCATATATAGTTCTTAAATTTAAATATTGTGAAATTAAAGAAGTAATTTACGGGGCTTGGATGATGACTCTCCTTGACCAATAATATTGCTGGTATATTGCATGTCCTTTTCACAATAAAAACAAAAAAGCCTATGTGTACATTATCAGTATTTTATTTTAGATATTTTATAATTAATTGGACTACATGAATTTTCACCACGTATTTAACACTTTTTAAGAGCCATTCTCTATCTTTCTCTCCCGTTTGCGGTTCGCTCCAACGTGCTCCGGCCATGACATCTTATCTACATTTGTTGTTATAATTTTAAGGGAAATCTTTCATATTTATTTATTGAAAAAAATTAAAAGTTCTTAAAATCATAGTCAATACTAGATTGAAAATTAGATAGAGCCATTTTACGCCGATGAGTAGCTGAGGAGTCAGCGAGCACGGTGAGACAGCGCATAGCTGAACAAAACCAATTAAGGAAATTAAATCTAGACTTGAAAAACTAAATCTAAAGCCCAACCAATTATAAGGAGACCAAGAGCGGCATTGTACGGTGGAGGGCGGACAGAGGCAATGCAACATAAGCAAAGGAATGGATGGAACAACTGAACTAGTCGAAAAAAAAATAAAAATAAATAAATAAACTGGAGGAAAAAAGAAAAAAAAGGAAAAAACAAGAAGGGTAGAAGGAGGAAAGAAAGTAGGGGGAGGGAAAGGACTAAGGAGGGAGAAGCTCCTCCCCCGCATGTCTGATTTTTTATCTCTAGGTTTTCTCTCTTACATTTGTTATAAACTTATAATTACATTTGCGTTTGAGTGCATGTTATTAATAAATGATAATATGATAATATATTTCTTATGGGTTGGAAGGTTGGAAAAAAAAACATAAACTTGGCCTTAATTACAAATTTACACGGACATTAATTCATAATAATTTCAGATATTGCCATGCATTATATTCCTCTCTGGATGTCCTTCTAGTTCTCTGTAATGTGTGATGTTTGATCAGCTGGCTCTTCTTGATAGGTCGACGTATATATATATAGATTCAAGTGGTTTGCTCTTTGCCTCTTCATCAAGCTTTCTAAAATAATCTTCACATAAAAAATTAATTAATTATTATATCCCAACCCCTATGATGTATCAATTTGTTATCTCATCAGCCCAGCAGGCTTATCCATTTGCTTAGGTAATTAAAATATTGTCTTACAAAAAGAAAGAAAGAAAAAAATTGACATTAGAGCATTTTCATTGGCTCCCTATTTTGCTAAAATATCTAGTTTGGGAAGTTAAAATGCTTAATGCTAGCTTGTTGTTTCTCCGTTCGGCTCCTCAATTTGGTGAAAATTAAGGAAAGGAATAAGTACTTGAACGGTGCCCCCTAGATTTGGGGATCTCTATTTCACTCTCCAAATGTTAAAAGAAAAAAAATAAAAATAAAATTTGACCATTTTCTCTCCCATTTTTATTTTTTTTCATTTTTCCTTTCCTTTTAAAAAAAATAAAAAATAAAACTTTGGTTCAAGTGAATGAAAATTAAAGAGGAAATTGCCTTATTTATATTAAATTCATACGACCCGTAGAAAAAACCAGATTTTGAAAAATATGACTGCTAGGAAAAGTCGAAAAGATAAATTTTCAAAAATATAAATATATGAATGTTGGAGTAACAATAAGATAAATATTTTAAAATTATTTTAAAATGGAATAGTGAAAGTAAATCACTAGTTTGCTGAGCTGGATGTAGTACTTTAAAAAAAAAAAAAAATTAAAAAAAATCTTATTTTAGTTACCTACTTTTTCAATATATTTCTAGAATTTTTCTAATTTATAAAAGGGTATTTTTTGTCATTGTAGGACATCGATAATCTTTTGTAAATTGGGCCCTGGAGAAAACATTGACTCAATTAATAATTTGGGAAGAGTATTGACAAACAAATAGTAGTTAGAGATGACATGTAAAGTCTTTAAATGGTAGCTCAATTGACTGGAGACCACGCCTCACTAATTCGTCCCAATATAAAGTATTGACTACTTTCAAAACTTTGCTTTTGTTGATGCGCCTAAACCCCGGTAAAGCCTAAAATCCATTTCCAGCAACCAAACTCCAAATGGCAGCCCCTAAACCGAAACAGGGCAACCCAAAAATTCATCCCATATACATGGCAGCCCAAAACACTAGCCACCTAAACATCATCTTCTCTCCATTTTATTTACTGTCCTTTTAATTTCCTTTGTAATTTTTTATTTTTTCCTTTTTACAGAGTTTTCCCTCATTCTTTTGACTACTATTGGTCTTGTTTGGTTTCCTCAGCTGATTACTGATGGTTGTGTGGCAAACTCTTACAAAACAAAACCTTTTAATACAGCCTCTTTTGGCCATTTCAGTTCGTTTGATAGGTTGGATCATTTATTTGACCAATTCCCAACGATTCTTAGAAACATTCCGTCGCCTTTGTTTTTTTATTTTCTTGTAATTACTTTTTTGCCTTCCCTAAGATATGTTAAATTACTAGTTATCTCAAAAGCTTAGCTCATAGAAAGAGGTAAGTTTAATCACTTAATCATTACTTTAACACTCTCACTCACTTGTGGGCTCAAACTTCATTTTAATAAATGAGGCCCAACACGTGAAATATTTAATTTAAATGAGATGAATTGACGGAGTCAAAATTCAAGACGAATAGAATAGAAAATAAAAAAATAAAAAAATAAAAAAATAAAAATTCACATTGACACTCTTTACCCAAATCCTATCATGACTCAACAAACACCCTTCAATTAAGCACCAATTATACATGAAACCATCAATTTGATTATCAAATTAATTGAAAAGCAATTAATCATCAATTTCGATCCCAAATAACAAAATATTCTACATTTAAACCAAAGAGAATTCTTGGTGCTAACCAATTTGAGGAGTCTGCTTCACAGTTCCATTCTTATCAACCCAAACTCGAACCCTATTGCTACGGAAATCCATGGTCACCATCATTCCTTCCTTCACTATGACCGAGCCAGCAACCTTTGGATTTTCTCTCACAATCGTCTCTGCTGCTGCTTCTCCGTTTACTCCCACCAGCTCCGGCCACGAGCTCTTGCCAGTTTCTAAGGTTTGAATATCAGCCCACATCAACAAAATTGTTGTTAACGTACAAGTGTTTATGCGTAGGCTGTATTCGACATCAAATGGAGCACAAATGTTTTTTGTCTTACCAGTGCATGCTGATGCTGCCATCTCTCTGGATATATCGTGCAAGGGAAAATGGAGGAGATAGGGAAAAGAATACGGAGAAGATGAAAATTTTATTTGTCGATTTATTTTTGGAGCTAAAAATAGTAAATAAATAAAGGTTGCAGGGCGGCCGGATATCTCGAGGAGCCAATTCTTCGAGCTCTCAGTCATGGATATTGGACTTTGTTGCATTAAAGGACAAATGTATGCATAAACACAATTAATTAATCATTATATGACAAAATGAATATCAAGCTCAAGCCGGCCATGACATTTGTCAATCCCGTGTGGTTTTTAAACTTTGAATTAAGAACAATAAGTTGGTTGAAGTAATTAATTTTACCAAATTCGGAATACAATTTCAAATCGTATTTAATGGGATTCGGCATAAAATCAATTTGCCGTGTAGAATATTAATAATCCCAAGAAAACTGATGAAATTTTAGAAGGAAGCAGAAACAAAAATATATCATATATTAAAACTCATCTCACTTTCATGGGTCCTGATTCATTGGCCTCAAGAGTCTAGAAAATTTTCATGCGATTAAATAAACGCTAAGGGCCTAAGGTATAAGAGTAATTGAAATCCTTATATCTAATTAGTGTAAATTACTTTGGGTCTCACTTGTTGGGGTTGGATAAACTATGACTCAACCCCAGCGAACTTAGAAAAAAAATAAAATTAATCTCATCTGTATGTTAGATTTACCATCTTAATTGATTCATCTAACTATGTTAAAGGAAGTTCTTTGTTGGGTTAATTTGGTCGTCTGGTTTTAGAACCAAAGTTTCTAAAGTTGGTTTGAATATTTTTTTACAATTTATTCATCTATACAAATTACTCACTCATCTAAGGAAAAATAATAATAATAATAATAATAATAATAATAATAATTTGATAAAACCAAGTTTAATAAAATATCAGAAAATTAGTATATTCGGGTTTTTGTGCATCTGGCCTTAATTCCCCCAAATTGATGAAGCTCATGTTAGTCCAACTGACTTGGGGAGGTGGAAGGCCCAATTGTATTTAATTGGGTTTCATGCGTAGTTGGAGCTTTTGGAAATCCATAAAGGATATCTTCACCTGGGTTGTTCAGGCCCATGCTCAAATTATTCCTCGATAAGATTTGGGACTCTCCACTAGCCCATGAGACTCATCATGTTAGGCGACATGTCACGTGACTCCCACATGAGTGCCAAACTTTCTTTTGTGGGTAAGCGTGAGTAAAGGTGGGCAGATTAATCGTTTACCACTTATCGATTACAATTGAACCGACATTAACTGCCTACCTCCAAAAGTCGGTCAATAATCGGTTAAGGATTTTTATACCGATTAACCGTCGGTTTGGTTCAGTTAATAGGTATAAATATTTTTTTATTAATTAACCGAATTAACTGATAATTAACCAATAATAAATATTCTAGGACCATTTTATTAGTAGAAATGTAGAACATATGTATGGTGAACTCTTATTGTGTTAATTAATGGGTCAATTTAAAATTTGTTTGGTTTAATAAGCTATTTTAGCCCCAAAAAACAATTTTAACCGAAATATCCGTTTAACTAAAACTTTTGAAATAAATCATTCCCGAAATGTTATCAGTGAATTAACCGATTTAACCAACAATTTCGTTTAACGGACCGAAAATGCTCTACTGAACTGAACCAATAACCCACCCTAAGCCTGAGTAATATAAATTGCCTAGAAGCCTCCAAGAAAGGACAAGTTTTGGGTCTATATGCCCCAAGCAGCTCAAAGTTAATAAGTCGAATTGTTTGGAGTAAATCGCACTTTTTACCTATAAAATTGCAATGTCAAATACATTCTTACTCCGCTTAGTGAAAATAAGAAATAAAAGAAGTTAAAGAAGAAATGTCACCACCATGGAATCAAGTCTTTCACAAGTGAACACCATTTAGGGGAATATCTTTATTTCACGCTTGCATGCCAAACTAGATCTTCAATCTTCAACTTTTAATCTTAATTATAAAATAGTTTCTCCCCATTTCGTGTGGGAAATCAAGAGGAATCTTATCCCTCATGAGTGCAGTGTTAATGGTCGTCAAAGTTCTTTTCACAATAAAGGCAAAGACGCATATGCATGCATGTCATGACCAATTGACCATTATCACAATTTTATTTTAGATAATTATTAATTGGAGTACATGAATCATCTCCGCGTATTGAATGCTTTTAAGGGCTTGCTTAGATGAGTCTTTAAGGAGTTTAAAAGTTCATTTAATACTTTTAAATTTATTTAATAAAAAAAATTAAAAATACTTTTAAAAGTTCAAAAAACATTTTTGATTTAAAGTTCTATTTTTTAAACACAATCTCAAACATGACCATTTTCTCTCTCCGTTGTCGCTGCAGCTTCCCAGTTTGCTCCAACAAACTCCATAAAACCCAATTTGTTTATGTTCTAGCTTGTCGCTCGATAAATAAGTAATTAATTTTACCAAATGTGGACATCAAAGTCTACATTTTTTTGAGCTGACACTCAATGTTACGATCAGGATGATCGCAGGAAAGCGGTATTATGGAGAGTACATCCTGGAATTGGAGGAAGCGAGCAAGTTTAAGAGCTAAGAGCCTGTTTGATATTACGTTTAAAAAATATATTTTTTAAGTCAAAAAGAGCTTTTGGACAAAAACTTCATTTTTTATTTTTATTTTTTTAAGTTTTTGCTAAAAGTACGTTTTGACAATTTTTAGGCTTTTTGAACCCTTAAAAGGGCTTTTAATTTTTTT
>NC_081551.1:685596-687996 GCF_901000735.1 Corylus avellana | reverse complement strand
CATCTACTTAACAATCAGATTTGTTGGAACCGTTTCCTAGATGGGTGATGCAAGTAGTCTGAGAGGAGTAATATTTGCAAAAAGAGAACAAAGATAGGATAAGAGCTTGCCATGTGTGGGATAATTGAGTTTTATGGAGATTTAGGGCCTGTTTGAGATGCGTTTGATAGGGCTTAAAAGTGCTTTTAACACTCAAGAAGTCCGTTTGAAGAAAAACGTACTCGTTTATTAAAAACATTAAAAACGCTTTTAAGGGTCCAAAAGCCTAAAAATAGCTAAAAAATACTTTTGGCGAAAGTTTAAAAATGAAACTTTTGCCTAAAAGTTCTTTTTGACTTAAAAGCTTTATTTCTCAAACGCAATCATAGTATAATTTTCCTCTTCAAAAATCAACCTAGATACCTAATTGAAGCTTTCTTTTTATAGGCCTAGAGGACGGTTTTCACCATATGTCATTCCTGAATTCTCTGCACACACAAGGAGTTCTGCACAACTGCCATTTGATCGTGGATCGTGGCCATCAAGGGGGAGTTGGTGTTATACTGGCTTGGACTTATAACTGCACATTGCAGTACGTGGCCTGTGTTCTACGGACAGCTGGCTAGATGGGCCATGTCCTTATGGGCCTGCATAGTCACTTTTGGTTTATGGGTGCTGTATTGGTTCTTGGCTGATTCATTACCTGTTGTTTAAATTTTTAATGAACTTTTTTCATTTTTAGTTATAACAAAGAAATACCCAAACATTTTTATGTGAGTATATATAAAAGGCTGTCAAATTTCATGTTCTTTAAACTTGTGGTAGTCTCAGACCTTAATCACCCATTTTTAAGTTGAATAGTTGTATTGTGACAGGATGTGACAAATTACTTGAATCCAGCAGCCATCAAAACTGGGCCTTAATTAATCTGAAACGAAGCCTAGCCCAGTCCGAAACAGAAGCCCAAATGGATACCTTCTCGGATTGGGTGAACTATGGCAAGAGAAGCCCAACCCAATATGCAGTCCATTCTGTTTACGTGAAGCCCAAAGTAATACAAAATGCAGTCCATTAAGACGGTCATGAATGGGATAATAATACAATTCCTTTTTTTTAAAAAAAAAAAAAAAAAAAAAAAGACTTTCAAGCTTTCATTAAAATCATAATAATGCAACACTCTCAATTATAATATCATGAATAAAAACAGGATAATCTTTCATCCATATTTGCTCAAAAAATTACTGAATTGCTTGCTGTCTTTTTAAAATGATAAATCTAAAATGTACTTTTTTTTTTTTTATCCATTGGGACTAAAATCATTTTTTAAAGCTAAAAATTCGACAAATTATATGGATAATGGGGTTTTAATTTCTTCTCTTGTTTTTGCTGATTATCTTATGTTATATAGACCTTTTTGACATGTTATTTATTCTTGGTTGGGTGGGTCAAGATATTTGATTTTAAGCTTAAAATTCTGTACTAGTTGGAATAATACAATTCCTTCTTAAGCTTAATATGTGAATTATTCAATCTTTTTTAATACCATAATTGGAGGGCTGACATGCATCATCATCATTCAATCTAAGGTTGATTTGCCGGTTAGATTGTTGAAAGTAATACATAATTAATTAATTAATTAGCATCTTGCTTTTGGCCTCTGTCTCTCTCTCTCTCTATCGATAGAATATCAAGCCATATATATATATATATATATATATATATATCTTGTTACCTAATTTGTGACCATAGATTCTGTTCCTTTAATAAAGGATTCCCTACATGCCATGTCATCTTGTCAATTATAATTCGAGATATGATAGAATCTAATAAAAACTTCATATTTTACTCATAAAAATTCATGTGATAAGATGTCACATCATCTTCTTTCTATTTTGTCTATTTCCTCTGCTAAAAATATGATATGGCATCTTGCCACTTGGATTTTAACGGGTAAAATGTAGAGTTTTTACTAGATTCTAGCATTTCTCTTATAATTCTAAGAAATGCTACGGGTCAATATTTTTCTCATATTTCGCCCATCTCATCTTACAATTAACCATTAGATTTGTGAACATATGTGGACCCTACAAATCTAATGATTGATCTATTAAATTTATAAAAGAATATAGGCCACATGTAGGAAACTTATTGACCCCTACCATTTCTCTTTTATATTTTGAACAATACAATTCCTTCTTAATTAAGCTTAAAAAGATAAAGCTAAAAACATTAAGCAAGACTTATTATGTACTAGTAGGAACAAGTATTGGAGTGCTCTTTCTGGCTTGTGCAAAAAAGAAAAGAAAAAACTTCACTTAATCTCCCATAAACTTTTATTGCTTTTGCAATCCCCCTAAAGTTAAAAACATTATCAATTTAGTATATCAAGCTTTAAATATTTTGCGATATAACCCATCCTGT
>NC_081551.1:674392-685496 GCF_901000735.1 Corylus avellana | reverse complement strand
CGACTCACATAATTTTAAATAACATAACAACATATATATACATCATTAAATGATCTGTAAAAATTAATCTTAACTATAAAATAATCCAGTGATCAGTGGAGAGAAATCCCTGTCCCTCATGAGTGCATTGTTATTGGGATAGGGTACTAAGGTCGTCATAGTTCTTAAATTTAAATATTGTGAAATTAAAGAAGTAATTTACCGGAGCTTGGATGATGACTCTCCTTGACCAATAAGATTGCTGGTATTGCATGTCCTTTTCACAATAAAAACAAAAAAGCCTGTGTGGCCATTATCACTATTTTATTTTAGATATATTATAATTAATTGGACTACATGAATTTTCACCACGTATTGAACACTTTTTAAGAGCCATTCTCTATCTTTCTCTCCCGTTTGCGGTTTGCTCCAACGAGCTCCGGCCATGACATCTTATCTACATTTGTTGTTGTTATAATTTTGAGGGAAATCTTTCATATTTATTTATTGAAAAAAATCAAAAGTTCTGTAAATCATACTCAAAACTAGATTGAAAATTAGATGGAGCTATTTTGCAACAATGGGCAGCCGAGGAGCCGGAGAGCACGGTGAGCCGGCGCGTGGCTGAACGAAACCAGTTGAGGAGAATAGATCTAAATTTGAAAAATTAGATCTAAAACCCAACCGATTACAGGGAGACGAAGAGCGGCATTGTACGGTGGAGGGCGAACAGAGGCAACACAACATAAGTAAAGGGATGGCTGGAACAACTGGACTAGTCGGAAAAATAAAAATGAATAAAAAAACTGAAAAAAAAAAAAAAAAAAAAAAAAAAAAGAGAACGAAAAAACAAGAAGGGTAGAAGGAGGAAAGAAAGTAGGGGGAGGGGAAAGGAGGAGGGAGCAGCTCGTCCCCGCATGTCTGATTTTTTATCTCTAGGTTTTCTCTCTTACATTTGTTATAAACTTATAATTACATGTGCGTTTGAGTGTTATTAATAAATGATAATATGATAATATATTTCTTCTGGGTTGGAAGGTTGGAAAAAAAACATAAACTTGGCCTTAATTACAAATTTACACGGACATTAATTCATAATAATTTCAGATATTGGCATGCATTCCTCTCTAGATGTCCTTCTAGTTCTCTGTAATGTGTGATGTTTGATCAGCTGGCTCTTCTTGATAGGTCGACGTATATATAGATTCAAGTGGTTTGCTCTTTGCCTCTTCATCAAGCTTTCTAAAATAATCTTTAAATACAAAATTAATTAATTATTATATCCCAACCCCTATGATGTATCAATTTGTTATCTCATCGGCTCAGCAGGCTTATCCATTTGCTTAGGTAATAAAAATATTGTCTTACAAAAAGAAAGAAAGAAAGAAAAAAATTGACATTAGAGCATTTTCATTGGCTCCCTATTTTGCTAAAATATCTAGTTTGGGAAGTTAAACTGCTTAATGCCTCTTTTTGTTTCTCCGTCCGGCTCCTCAATTTGGTGAAAATTAAGGAAAGGAATGAATACTTGAACGGTGATCCCTAGATTTGGGGATCTCTATTTCACTCTCCAAATGTTAAAGAAAAAAAAAATTAAAATTTGACCGTTTTCTCTCCTTCCATTTTTTTTTCATTTTTCCTTTCCTCTAAAAAAAAATAAAAAATAAAAAATAAAACTTTGGTTCAAGTGAATGAAAATTAAAGAGGAAATTGTCTTATTTATATTAAATTCATACGACCCATAGAAAAATCCAGATTTTGAAAAGTATGACTGTTAGGAAAAGATAAATTTTCAAAAATATGATCATTAGGAAAAGAAAACAAATTTTAAATATATGAAAGTTGGAGTAACAATAAAATAAATATTTTAAAAAAATATTTTTAAACGGAATAATGAAAGTAAATCACTAGTTTGCTAAGCTAGATGTACGTACTTTAAAAAAAATCTTATTTTAGTTACCCACTTTTTCAATATATTTTTAGAATTTTTCTAGTTTATTAAAAGGTATTTTTTGTCAATGTAGGACATCGATAGTTTTTTGTAAACTGGGCTTCGAAGAAAACATTGACTCAATTAATAATTTAGGAAGAGTATTGACAAACAAATAGTAGTTAGAGAGGACATGTGAAGTTCCTAAGGAGTAGTTCAATTGGCTAGGGATCACGCTTCACTAATTTGAATCCCTTCTCCTCTTCTTGTATAGACATATGAAAAAAAAAAAAAAAAACAAAACAAAACAAAAGAAGGACGTGAACTTTTCTCCCAATATAAAGTATTGACTACTTTCAAAGCTTTGTTTTCTTTGATGGGCCTAAACCCTGGTCAATCCCAAAATCTATTTCCAGCAACCAAACTCCAAATGGCAGCCCCTAAACCGAAACGGGGCAATCCAAAAATTCATCCCATATACATGGCAGCCCAAAACAATAGCCACCCTTCGGCCTTTACAAAGGGCCTAAACATCATCTTCTCTCCATTTTATTTACTGTCCTTTTAATTTCCTTTGTAATTTTTTATTTTTTATTTTTTCCTTTTTACAGAGTTTTTCCTCATTCTTTTGACTACTAGTGGTCTTGTTTGGTTTTCTCAGCTGATTACTGATGGTTGTACGGCAAACTCTTACGAAACAAAACCTTTTAATACGGCCTCTTTTAGCCGTTTCGGTTCGTTTGGTAGGTAATGTCATTTATTTGACCAATGCCCAACGGTTCTTAGAAAAACTCTGTAGCCTTTGTTTTTTTATTTTCTTGTAATTACCTTTTTCCCTTTCCTAAGATTTGTTAAATTACCAGTTATCTCAAAAACTTAGCTCATAGGAAGAGGTAAATTTAATCACTTAATCATTACTTTAACACTTCTATTCACTTGTGGGCTCAAACTCCCTTTTAATAGGTAATGTTCAACACGTAAAATATTTAATTTAAATGAAGTGAATTGACAGAGTTAAGGTTCAATCCCAGGACAAATAGAATAGATCAAAAAAAAAAAAAAAAAAATCACATTAACACACTTGTTCCAAATCCTATCATGACTCAACAAACACCCTTCAGTTAAGCACCAATTATACATAAAACCATCAATTTGATTATCAAATTAATCGAAAAGCAATTAATCATCAATTTTGATCCCAAATAACAAAATACTCTACATTTAAACCGAAGAGAATTCCTAGTGTTAACCAATTTGAGGAGTCTGCTTCACAGTTCCATTCTTATCAACCCAAACCCGGACCCTATCGCTACGGAAATCCATGGTCACCATCATTCCTTCTTTAACTATGACCGTGACAGGAACCTTCGGATTTTCTCTCACAATCGTCACTGCTGCCGTTTCTCCGTTGACTCCCACCAGCTCTAGCCACGAGCTCTTGCCTGTTCCTAAGGTTAGAATATATACCCACATCCACAAAATTGTTGTTAAACAAGTGTTTATGCGTAGGTTGTATTCGACATCAAATGGAACACAAATGTTTTTTTGTCTTACCAGTGCATCCTGATGCTGCCATCTCTCTTGGATCGTGCAAGGGCAAATGAAGGAGATAAGGAAAAGGATACAGAGGAGATGAAAGTTTGATTTTTCGATTTATTTTTGCTGCTAAAAATAAATAAAGGTTGCAGGCCGGCCGAATATTTTGAGGAGTACTCAATTCTTCGATCATTCAGTCATGGATATTGGACTTTGTTTCATTAAAGGACAAATGTATGCATAAACATAATTAATTAATCATTATATGACAAAATGAATATCAAGCCCAAGCCGGCCATGACATTTGTCAATCCTATGTGTTGGTAAAACTTTGAAGTAAGAGAAATAAGTTGGAACTAATTAAGAGAACTAAATAAAAATGTGGTTGAAGTAATTAATTTTACCAAATTAGAAATACAATTTCAAATCGTATATAATGGAATTCGGCATAAAATCAATTTGCCGTGTAGAATATTAATAGTCCCAAGAAACTGATGAAAATTTAGGAAGCAGAAACAAAAATATATGGTATATTAAAACTTTTTTTTTGAGTATATTAAAACTTATCTTACTTTCAAAGGTGGTGATTCATTGGCCTCTAAGAGTCAAGAGAAGTTTCTTGTGATTAGGTAAACGCAAGGATATAGGTTCGACTCTCATAATGAAAATTCTCATGTCTGATTAGTGTAAACTACTTTAAGTCTCTTGGTCCAACTATAACTTAACCTCAATGTACTTAGAAAAAAAAAATTAATCTCATCATTATGTTAGATTTACCACCCTTGATGCATCTGACTATGTGTAATCGCAACAAAAACTGTATAATATGCAAATTACTCATTCATCTAAAAAAATTAATTTAATAAAATATCAGAAAATTAGTATTTTCAGGTTTTTGTCCATTGAGGAAGCTCATTTTAGCTCAACTGACTTGGGGAGGTGGAATGCCCAATTGCGTTTAATTGGGTTTCACGTGTTTAATTGGGATTGGTAGAATGCCCAATTAACACGTTCAAGTCACTGTTAAAATGACGTGGCCCAAGGGGGCACGCACACATCCCCTAATGGAGCATGTTGTTTAAACAGTAAAACCGCACCCTCTACTGTTTAAACGACACCTCCTAAAGAGTTGTCGTTTTTTTTTGCCTAAAATGACATTAATTGATGTCTTTTTTTTTTTTTTTTTTGAAATGATGTCGTTTTTTTAATGACATGCTATTCACACATCACAGAACAAACCGTAAAGTACATCTTCTCTAGGGTTGTTCAGGCCCATGCTCAAATTATTCCTCGTCGAGATTTGGGACTCTCGGAGTCTCGGTGCCCAGGAAGAGAGCAAGATCCACTAGCCTAGATCCACTAGCCCATGATGCAGATTAGGCCTGGATATCGGTCAAAACGGTCCGGTTAAGGACCTTATCGGTTATTAATCGATAATTTTCAGTTAAACGGTTTATTAACCGATACCGAACCAATAAGAATTTTAACCGATAATTTCGGTTAAAACGGTACACGGTTAAACGGCCCGGTTAAACCGGTTAACCGATTTAACTGAGAGCTTTATATTGATTTATTTTGTTGGGCCAAAAATCAAAAATGAGTTTTTTTTACTTTTGAGAGCCCAAATACTTTTTGTTGGGCTAAAATAACTTATTAAAAATGAGTTGTTTTAGGGACCAAATACTTTTTGTTGGGACCCAAATATTTGTTTTTTGGGCTAAAAATTGAAGCTTTTTTATATTGATCCACTTCAACTCTTTTTTTTTTTTTTTTATATATTATAAAATACATTTTTCCAAAGCAAATGGACTAATTAACATAATGAATGCTAATTAGACTAGCAAAACTAGTTAATGAAAAATGCTTTTACCAAAGGCAAAGAAATCCCATCAAATGCCATCACTTAAAAAAAAAAACATCAAACCTACCCAAACCCAAATTAAAATAAAATTCATTAATGAATAATAAACAAAGTATTAACTAATTAAAGTCACTTAGCAAAAGGAAAATAAGTCATAGGCAACACCATTACACAAATTCGGAAACCTGTGTCACTTGTGGGAATTTGGAAACCTCTCTAAAAGACCAAACGGCGCCGTTTTGGGACTAGAATTAAAAAATAAAAAATAAAAAATAAAAAAATTCCGGTTTCTTATCGGTTAAATCGGTTAACCGATAAGAACCGCTTAACCGGACCGGACTGGACCGAACTAAATTCCGGTATACTTTTTTTAACCGATAAGGATATCGGCATATCGGCTACGGTTTCTATCGGTTCGGTCGAAGCCGGTAGACGGCCGATTAAACGGTAACGGTTAATTTGCTCACCCCTAATGCAGATCATGTTAGGGGAGATGTCACGTGACTCCCACGTGAGTGCCAAACTTTCTTTCTAGGGTAAGCATGAGTAATATAAATTGCCTGCAAGCCCACAAGAAAGGACAAGTTCCTAGTCTATCTGCTCCAAGCAGCTCAAAGTTAAAGGTCCAATTGCTCGGACCATATGCTCACTTTAAGTCGGGTTGTCCAAATTAACTGCAACAGGCAATTCCGATCGAAGAGGAGTGCTAAATTTTGATGCTCAATTTGCAATTTAGCCGGGCTTGGCCCTACAATGATTTTGGAGTGAGCGTTCCTAACAATCCCTTGCAACTCCTTATTCCAATCCAGATTTAATAGACAAATTATGCTATAAGAGGAGTTACCCGGCTTAGGTTGGCCAAACCCTCTCCTCCTATTAGGCCGAAAGAGTGGCTCGACTACCTTACATTTTCCATTTGGTTTATAACAATATAGAGTATTGTTTTAAGTTCTATTCATTTCGATTTAAAATGTTTTTTTTTAAAAAAAAAAAAAGCATTTTTCTATATTTTTCTTATGTTGGGTACGACCGAACATCGTAGTCAATTTGAAAACGTGTTCGATTGATAAAAAAACGTTTTTTAATTCTTGTAAAATGATTTTTTTTTTTTTTAAGAAAAAAAACTGTAAACTATTTTATAAGTTTGAGCTACAACATTTGAGTGCCACTATTTGGTCAATTAATTGTGGGTTGTTCTCAACATTGGGGACATTCCTTCTGAATATGCTGTAAGTCACTACATTCATATACTTACTACATTGTAATTCAGTCATATACTTCACATGATGCCGCGGGACTAGAATTTTTATTGTGGGGCAACTTAATCATCATCTTTCAACAAAATTTCAGCACAACTTAATTATAATTTCTCATATTTTGATAAATTTCAAAAGTATTTTATAGTCATAATTAATATGGTTCCGCCTTATATATATAATCATAAACACAATAATTTAGACCAAAACTCTTCACTCATTTTTCTCTTTTGAGCAAGACAAACCCCATCTTCTTACTTTAAAAGTGTTTAAGGTTTAGAAATTGTTTCAACGTTAATTTCCAAATTATTTTCAAAATATGATAGAATTTTCTAGTTGGAAGAACTTTCTTTAACTAAGTCAAGAAAATTATTATGTATTCTTTGAGCTTATGTTATCCTTAACAGTAACAAAATGGTTAAAAGATAAGTAAATGTTGGGAGATAAAATGGGTATGGAGTTTTCACTCTTAGTACATTAATATACATAATTGAACACAATTCTAATCCAAAAGCCTAAACTAAAGGGTTAAGGTACACTTAAGTATATTATGTACTATTTTTTTTTTTTTTTTTTTTCAACGTGGGACACAAAACTAACAAATGGACTCACAACAGTAAACATAAATATTAAGGAAGTAGTTGCTCCAACAGCCACGGTAGCAACCATGCAAGCAATGTGTTGTGGAGGAGCTCGTAGATCTAGTGGGCACATGCATGACCCACATTGTTCATGGCCCATGAGGTGCACTGCGCTGCACGGAAGAGCACATAGCACTAAGCAACACTCCTTGGTGGTGACCACAGTAGTGCGGAGGCCAGTGGTGTAAGCATAGAACTGTCAAGCGTGGTTGAAAACCGTACGTACACGCTATACAAAAAACCACCAACATTAAAAGTAGGGGTGAAAAGTCGGTCATGTTTCTTGATTATTGGCCAAAACTGGGAACCGGAACAGGAGCACCCGGTTTTTAAAAACCCGAAACAGTTACCTGGTTAACCGGTTATACAATAACCGGACGGTTCTGGTTAGTACCCAATTATCCAAACCGAGTAACCGGCTTTTTTAAAAAAAGTTATTTTGCATTTTTGACTTATTTTAGGTATTGACCCAAATTTTTGGGCTTAATTTAAATATTTTTGCCTCCATTTACATTCTTTAAAAAAAATAAAAAAAATTAATAAATATACTAAATTTGAAAATATAGAAGTGATTTTCTATTTTTGTGAACTAGAGTAAAAAAAATAATAATAATAAAAATACTAAATTCAAAAATATATATACAAAATTTAAAATATGTATTATTATTATTATTATTATTATTATTATTATATACCGGTTATAACCGGGTATTTAAAACCTCAAAACCGATAACCGGAACTGAACATCTCGATTACCAGTTCTAACGAACCGATTTTCCAATTTTTTGATCCCGCGGTTTATTTTACGCCCCTAATTAAAAGCATGTTGGCGTCTATATTTTATTTCCAAATCCGCCGACAATCGAAGTTAACTGGTTTCCACAATGAGAGCTACTACGCGTCCGGAAAGTTTTCCTGAATTGAGGTTCCCGACTGACGTGGCGTTGGTAAAATAAACTGAAGTTAAGTTACTATAATTAAAAATAAAAACATAAAAAATAAAAAACCCTCCCCTTGGCCCCAAAGAAAAAATTTCTCTCCCCAAAACCACGGCTCTGCTCTCTCTCCCCCACCCGGGCCACCCCCACGCCTTTGGCTTCCAGCGAGGCCCACGCCCACGCCGACCCACTACACCAAATCAGAGAAGACGTCCACCATCCGGTGCTTCTCTCCCCATGATCCTCTCTTTCTCGGCGACACCCGCTAAAAGACACGGTTCGCATTTTCCCTCTCTTCCAATCTTTGATTTTTTTTTTTTTTTCATCTGGTATTTCTCACAGATCTGCAGTGTTCTTTATTTCTTGTGGAGCCAATGAATTCCTTTTAGAGATTATTTTGCACCAACAAGTTTCTTGTCTCTATTGTGAGCAGCGTGTACTGTTATGAGCTTTGTGTTGCCAGATCTAGTTCATTTGCTGGTGTTTAAGGAAGAGATAAGTTGGATTTGGATGGTTTTGGATGTCACTATTGTGGGTTTGGGTATGGTGATTGTGTATAAACATTCATCAAAACTGCTTTGTTTTTTCATGTCAACTTAATCTGGCTCTAGCTTATTCTATCCCTTATGCATAATGTAATTTCAATAATTTGGTCAAATTGGCTATCCACTTTGGTCTTATGTAATTTCATAATGTATCCGTCATGACTTGTATTGTGAATCTATGTTTTAGGCGGCACTACAAAAAAATAATTTTTTTCTCATTGGAGTTTTCTGACGTGTCAGGGTGTCTAATACGTCAGAAAAGTTTTTTGACGTGACATTTCTGACGTGTATTGAATGTCAGGTACATACATAGGAGTCAGTAAGTTTTTTTTTTTTTTTTTATGACGTGTTACTGTTTAGCACGTCAGGATTTTCTAACGTGTCGATTTTGACACGTCAGAAAATTTAAAAATTAATTAAAATTTTTTTTAAAAAAAAAAAAATTTATGGAATTTTTTTTTTCAATTTAAAATTTTATTAATTATTATTATTATTTTTTTGTAAGTGGTGCAGAGAACCAAAAAATTTTGGTGCAGATAAAATTTTTTCCTTTCTCTACACGGCAACTCTCCTCTTTTCTCAATTTTCTCTTTCTTTCGATCTCCATTTTCAAAATCCTAAACCCAAACCGAAAAAATATTCAACAAATCAAAAACCCAAATCAAAAAATCAATCTGAAAAATCAAAAACCTAAATGTCAAACCTAACAAATCTTCAAAAACCCAAAAAATCTTCTTATCTTCTCCTTCTTCTTTTTTTTTCTTTTTTTTTTTCTTTTGCCTCACTTTTTCTTCTTCTCTTCTCCTTTTCTTTTTCTTCTTCTTCTTCTTCCTTCGATCTGCTGCGTCTCAATTTTTTGTCACCTTTTCTTTTTCTTCTTCCTCGAGAGGGAGCTCACGCGTGCAGAGAAGGGAGTTTGAGAGAGGAGAGAGAGAGAGTGTGGGGAAATAAATGAAGAGGGAAAAAATAAGAAGATGAAAAAAGTTGAGGGGAAATAAGAAGAGGGAAAAAGTTTAAAATCCCGCCCATTTTTTTTGTGACATGTCAATATTTAACATATCAGAAAATTCTGATGTGTTATTTTTTACTATGTCAGAAAAATATTTTTTGACGCGGGATTTTTTGCCACGTCAGAAAATGGTGACGTGGCAAAAAACATATACTGCTTGCCACGTTAGAAAATGGTAATTTTTTTGTAGTGCGGTATACTTTTTTTTAGTTACATCTTCACCTTTCCCAATTGTATTCTTATTGAATAAATGGTTTGTGCAAACCAAAGACCTTGATGCAGCTGCATGGAGAGATCATATATGTGGATGAAGTCATGATAAAGATAAAAGGCAATTTTGGATTGTGTAGATGATGCTGTTTAATGACTTTTGTTGGTGTTCTTCAAAAGTTTAGTTTTAGATTGGAGTACGTGTGATCCAGTTTTTACTGGAGTATTTATTGTAATTGTTTTGTTTGGTTATAAAAGATAGAATTGACAAAATAGCCTGCACATTCTCCTTAATAATAATGCCATCCATTTAAGAGGACGAGAAAAAAGCTCAATCCTTATGTCTGTCAAGTTGTAATGAAGTAAAAGATTGGTCTATCAAGCTCACTAAATCAATGGACTTAATGCCTCAGGCGTTCATGCAGGCCATCAAAAATCCCATCACATAAAAGCAATATGCAACAAATTGATTATTAGAAGTGAGGAAAGGTTCAAAATGTATACACTACACAAATTTACACAAATTTATGGAATGGTTCAATTCTTAAATTGTTTGCTCCGAATGCTACACGAAAAGGCTCAATTCTTAACATCATTTTATTAACACTTGTATTGTTGTACCCAGCTTCACCCCATACTTCATACTAAAGAAGTTGTAATTCCATGGATAATGGTAATTTCATTATCCAGAATCTACAAAGAAAACCCATTCTACAAATATCTTCGATTCCTGAAACTGCATTGGCATTTACTTGAGCACTCTTTATAGCATCCGATATCTTCTCTTCTTTATTCTCCATGCTCTCTTTGTGCTTTCCCCATAGCACTGAGTAAAGCCCCACAACAATCAACACATAAGCACATGATGCACATCAACCTGAATAAGGGAAAAAAAAAAAAAAAAACATCAAACTCAGCGGCAGCACTCATTCTGAATCCAATCACACATACCCAATATCAAATAGCACAAAAATTAACATAAAGTTCCTCATTTTAGCTCACACCCATTTGGAAAACTCACATGAAACCACGATTCCTTGCATGCCTAAAAAAAAAAACATCAAACTCAGCGGCAGCACTCATTCTGAATCCAATCACACATACCCAATATCAAATAGCACAAAAATTAACATAAAGTTCCTCATTTTAGCTCACACCCATTTGGAAAACTCACATGAAACCACGATTCCTTGCATGCC
>NC_081551.1:669394-674292 GCF_901000735.1 Corylus avellana | reverse complement strand
ATTCTCCCTTTTTTTTTTTTATAAATATTTTTCATTTTCTTTTTTTTTAAAAAAAAAAAATTAGTTAGAATTATCAATTGGAAAGTGAATAAAAAAGGAATTATTTTTAAAATTTGAGATGATTTTTTTGACTTAAAATCTGTAATAATCAGTTGATACTATAGTTAGAACAGTACTTTTCCAACTATAATACCGGCCGTGGCTGAGGGCAAACGAAGCCAGTATTTCTCTTCCACAGCATGTATCAGTCAGTCATATATCACCGTGATCCGTGGGACTTTTAGAACACTTCTGACACGTGTTCCGAGTTAGTACTTGGTACTTATTATTGCAAAAAGCAGATAATTAGCACAGGTGTGGTGTCGAGAATTTAACTGACAAGGTTGACAGCGTGATCGTCTATGTCCCGACAATGCCCCCGAATCAGGCCCACATGGCTGGGCAAATGAGACGCGTCTGGTACACGTCGGTTTTGACGCCGTACAGATCCGTTATTGTTTCTTGAGATTTGAGGTATCGATCAATTTTAGGCAATAAAGAAAGAGATTCCGACCATAATTATTGGTCAAAAAAGAGATTCCAAACCTTTCTAGGTGGCTTTAATCTTTTCCCTCACTCAAAAAGACTTTAGTATGAAAGATGGAAAAATGCACTAGTAAAAAGTTATATTTGTTGATGAAAATAACTTTTATCGGAATTTGGTAACTCAAGAGGATGACACAACAGATAGAAATAATAAAAGTGAGTCTTATGAAAACACTAAATTTTTACTTTTCTCTATTTGACAAATTTAAAAAATAAAAAAATAAAATTATAATATAAAATTTTGTTTTATTTTGTCTCAACTAGGTTTTTTATTTTATTTTTTGACCAAATTTTTAAAATTTTGTTTAGAAAATGTTCGCAAATGGGGCGAGTGAAAGCAGTGAAGTTGATGAGACTCCCGTAATTAATTGCCAAATTCCACAGCCACGGGATAGAGAACGTGAGAGTGGTGTGGAGTGTGGCGTGTGGACCGCAGATACGTGGCATGCGGCTCTGCACCGTACAGCATTCCTTTTCAAGAGAGAACGTCATCACATTTCTACTTTTGTACTTGTCCTTCAAGAGTCAAATAAACCCTTTGTCCTTTGAATAATAAGGATGATGTCGGCCAACCACCACCAGAGCAACCCATTTCAGCACTGACATCAACAAGGGCGAATCCTCTCCTTTTCCCCCATAATTTTTTGTGACAGTGATTAGTAATTGATGAGACATAAAGAAAGAGATTTGTTATAAGTTTCTTTTTAATTATACTAACAAAATGATAAATATAATATAAAAGTACAACAAAATTTGAATTTTTTTATGAGTAAAAGTAAAAGAAGGAGAGTTTATTGCCAAATAATTTCTTTGAAAACTAAAAATGTCTTTAGAATTTGTTTTTTATTTGGAAAAATATTTTGATTTTTAGCCTACCTAGAGGCCTGCTCTGTGGAAACAGCCTTTAATACTAACTACTCTATTTAAGATCACATTACAGCATTTGGTCAAACGCCTATAACTACTTACCACACACACCCCAAAAATGAAGCAGCCCATTTCAGCTATTCATGTTCATTTTAACAGCTTAGATTAACTCTGAGAAAATGATAGATTAGTACCTTTTGTGAAAAGTAAGTGACTACTCCATGGATAAATAAATAGGGTGTGTTTGACAAAAGACTTGGAAAAAAGAGTGAATTGAAACTGTAGCATATGATTGATGTGAGGAAAAAAAATTTTTATGAAATATATATATATATATATATATGTAAAAAATAAGAATATTAAAGTTGTTTTTGAAATGAATGTTTTGAAACTTTAGATCCGTTCTACTCCCTAAAACATCTTGATAGATAGCGACAGATATCTAATCATTCGAATAGTTCTAGTATTGATTTCAACTATTGGCAGTAAAAGGTGTTCGAAACCTAATAATAAAAATAGATAGAAACAAATAAATTATTGGCGATTCATGCCATGATCAATAATTTATTTGCTTCCATCTATTTTTAATGATATCAAGAAGAACAAATATGAAAGGGTTGGTATATCTAATATTCTGAAAAGAAATATTGGTATCTTGTCGGCCAAGAAAATGGAAAAGATGTGACGTTTCACTTTTGACAGGAAATACCAGACTCAGACACTCCCCAGAACTGTAAATCACTGTCAGATCTTACTGTTGTGGTCCAGAGGAAGATGGGCAGTGACGGAGGAGGAGAGATGATGCGGCGGAAAGCAACGGTGACACGGCGGCATTAACTGGCCAAGTAAAGTGGCTGACGAAAGAATTCCCTCGAATTCTTCTAGGGTTTTGCGGTGGATTGGTGAACTTTTGTCGTAAACGAATCGCTAAGATTCAAAGAAAAAGGAGCGATAGCTTAGTTTATCCTGCGACGAAATCGTCATTGACGACTAATAATGACAAGATCAAGAATATCAATAAGACTCGTGACATCAAAAACTATTTTCTTTCTGATAAATGAGATTTTTACTAAAGAAAACACAGTTGTTGCAAACAATCCAGCACGTACATCTGGATCAACGCCTACAACCAGCTGCTAACAAAAACTAAAAACCAGAAATGCTCTCCAGATCCCATTTGTTCAACAAACATCAGCAACGATCAAAATTATTTGAGAGTTCACTATAACAAAAAGGACTTACAAGCCATCGAAGGAGCAAAAGAGAACAAGAGGGCAGTTTTGCGTTCCCTTCGCATGACCAAACCGTAGACTAAGGATCTGTGCTTGAAGGAGCAATTGGGTGACCATCGGACGCTTTTCTCGGTGACTCTAGTGAAGAAGCGACTCCATTACCGGTTTTCCTATCAGGTGGCCCGGGTATCCAGGTAACAGGGTTTCCTCTAGACGAAGGAACCGGTCCCTTTTCCATTGTGCTCAGCAGAGGATCGAGACTGTGGCCTGGATTAAGAAGAAAGAAAGAAAGCATGAGGGGAAGTAGTTTCTAAACATATCAATATTACAAAAGCCTTGTACTAAACATCAGATTGCAATAATTAACAGGGCTATCAAGTAGTTTCTAAATTAAGGATATGGGCTAGCAAAACGGAGCAACATTTGGCTCACCATTGGGAGCTGCAGGAGGCAGGGTGGAATCCTTTTTCGGTGATCTTAGCGGAGGAGCGACTCTGTCAAGCACGACGGTATTTGTAGCATGATGCCCGGGGATAACAGGGTTTCCTATAGACGAAGCAATTGGGTGACCATCGGAAGCTTTTCTCGGTGACGCTAGTGAAGAAGCGACTCCGTTACCGGTTTTCCTATGAGATGGCCCGGGTATCCAGGTAACAGGGTTCCCACTAGACGGAGGAACCGGTCCCTTTTGCAGTGAGCTCAGCAGAGGATCGAGACTGTGGCCTGGATTAAGGAGAAAGAAAGAAAGCATGAGGGGAAGTAGTTTCTAAACATATCAATATTACAAAAGCCTTGTACTAAACATCAGATTGCAATAATTAACAGGGCTATCAAGTAGTTTCTAAATTAAGGATATGGGGTAGCAGGAAGGAGCAACATTTGGCTCACCATTGGGAGCTGCCGGAGGCAGGGTGGAAGCCGTTTTCGGTGATCTTAGCGGAGGAGCGACTCTGTCAAGCACGACGGTATTTGTAGCTTGATGCCCGGGGATAACAGGGTTTCCTATAGATGGAGGAAAAGGCCTGGGGCCTGGATAGCGCGGCGAGGCAGCACCTTGATCAAAGCTCACTGTCATAGCAAGAAGCGACAAGGCTAATGTTACGCGAACCATAGCTTGAACCGTCCGCATAAACGAATGGCAAGACTGAAAGGAACCCATCGCATATTGGGCTCAATGGACTTTATAGACTAGGGGCCGGACTTTATAAACTACCGCAGATTGCGGTACTTTATAAGGACCGCATTTAAGCCTTGCCCAATAGGGAAACTTCTTTTCTTTTTTGAATATAGACAATATTACACTTAATTAAGTTGTATTTATCACAAATAATTTGAAATAAATGGTTTATAAACTCTTGATTTAATTATGCATAATCGTTCTCTTGAAAAAAAAAAATTATGCATAATTCAGTGGGCGGTCATGTGGAGGGCCCTCCCTAACATATATAATATATATTACAAAAAATTAGAGGGAGATAGGACATATCTCTCTCTCTCTGGGGACAGCTCTTGACAAACTTGCATTCATACCCCATGTGCTTTGGCACATAACCAATTTAATTTCTCATTTTAATAACAAATTCTTTACATTGTAAAAAAAAAAAATTGAGGCCAATTTAGGAAAAAAAATTGAGACCAATGGGGCTAAGGGTACACTCCACATCGTAAAAAAAGTTTGAGTTGTGAGTATATATAGGATAAAGATTTATATTTTTGTGTTAGTATAAAGAGAGTAAGGACGTCATTTTATTAATTTATTATTATATTTTCTTAATTTTAATTAACTCTTTCCAAAATAGAATTTCTGGTTCCACCACTATTTACATATTTACTATGTTCGCTTTTGTCAGGCTATCTTTGGACGGCATGCAATGAGGTTGCTTGTTGTATGTTACGATATATGGGATTCAAATTCCATTTATTCTTTTCCATTTCCCTCGTTCGAATAAATAAATAAATAAAAATTTCGTTTTAACTTGTTATATTTATATATATTTGTGTGAACCAATACCATGTGGTAAGTGTAGCACTTTTTACTTGTTATGGGGGGTTTCTCCTATTCACATGCGCATTATATTTGTGTTGCACTTTATAACCTTCAACTCGCTCATTTGGTGATATTTTGATCTGGTGAGGACACATCTCAAAAACCCATATGCTTTAAGTCATTTGAGAATCTTGCCGAACATACCTTATATTCTTCATTCGTTGAAC
>NC_081551.1:660512-669294 GCF_901000735.1 Corylus avellana | reverse complement strand
GGATAAAGTTGAAATATATAATAATAAAAACTCAAACACATCTCACATATTATTTAAAAAATAGACATATATTATTTTTATAAACTGAATTTAAAAAAGTTCCTCTAACCCAGTATGAAAGAAATCTCTATCCATTCTCTGGCCACTATTAAAAAATTTCCAGCTATATAAAAAAAATTACATTTTACTACCATAACGAAAAACTATTACACGAGGGGAGGCACATATCTTGGGTGAGCCATTTTTGAGCCACCACCGAAACCCGGAGCTGGATCACCAACCCGAGACTCATCCTGGTGGTCCGGCCACTACACCAATATCTATATTTTTAAAATTTATTATTAGTTGAGTTTAAAAATATCAACTAAATTCAAAAAAATCTTGAGTTGAGTTAACTGTATGTATGTAGTGTCAAATCAACCTAAAAAAATAGAGAAAAGGGAAAAATGTAAATCCAGTCCTTGTAGTTTACTTGATTTGTAATTAATTTCTTGTGGTATCAAAATAAACTCAAAGATTCCTTGTAATTACCTGATTGTAGTGACTAAATTATATTTTTAGCATACTTCATGAACCTTTGAGTTAATTTTGATATCATAGGGAGTTAATTGTAAATCAGGTAAACCATAAGTACTAATTTTAAGTTTTTCCCCCAGAAAAAATTGAAGGGCAAGATTTCCTTCCAACACAAGCCCTTACCGTGCGAAATATTCAAATTTAGGGGGAAGGAGCTGTAGTCTCCAAAAAAATCCAAGGCAAATGGGGCGAGTGCTAGTAACCTTTATAGCCATTTGGTGGAAACCATGAGAGTCGATGGCACATCACTATTCATGAGTGGTGGGGAATCAAAATTCAATTAATGGGAATCTGAATACGACAAAGTGACACATTACTCCAAACATTATGAACGAATTTTCTGCCTCAAGAGAGTAAATAATAAAAGCTCTAATAAATACTATTTCATTTCATTAAGTTTCAATTAATACATGAAAAACACTAAAATATCACCTTGAAATAAATTTCTTGGTCCTCTGGCAATTAAGGAAAAATGAAGATAACTAAAGGAAAACTGCAAGAATCCTCTTGGTTAAGATTAAATTTGTACCAAGAAATTATGGCTATAGTGGGCGTATATACCGTTAAGCAAATATTATTTTAAAGGGGTAATCACCCCATTTTGGGAACCAAAACCAACTATCCCGGTTGTGCTCCTCTTCTGCTTTCCTTACACCAGGGCTGGTTGAGCAGCTTTCCTCGCCAGTGCCGGTTTCCCAAACACCAAAGCATTGAAGAACACGGTGGCGGATAATCACTGGCCCGCCAGCTCTGGGCCAACTCATTTTCATCTTTTCTTTTTTTTTTTTTTACTAAACAAAAAAACTTGTTGTATTGTGGGTGCTGGCCAGGCGGTGGCTTCGGCCACCCCCAAGGCTCTTGGAGGTGGTTTGGCCACCCCCAAGGCCATTGGAGCCACCGCCTACCCAAAATGTGGGTGCCGGCCACCCCTTCTTTTTTTCTTATTTTTTTTTTTAATTTAAAACCTGTCTGGGGTGGCTTCGGCCACCCCTTGGCCTAGAGGGAAATAGGGGTGCCCGGCCACCCCCTATGGCGACAAGCCACCCCCTTCTTTTTTCTTAATTTTTTATTATTATTATTATTTTATTAATGGGATATGTATCCCATTCGTAGCTATAGAATTTCTGAGAAAAAATTCTAACCATGAAACTGAATATTTTTCAGTCCATAATGAACTGAAAGAATCCTGTTCCAACCAAAAGTGCTTGAGAAATAATTAACGTTACAATTTTGCATATATATATACCCACAAAGCATTTCTCCAGAACAAATATAACACTTTTTTATGTTATAGCTTTTTTAAAAAAAAATGATTAGCCTCAATTTTTTGGCAATAATTTCTCCATATCATTTCAAACAGGATGATAGAGTTAAGTAGATTCATATAAGTTAATAATATACCATACAAATTTACTGATTATTTACTTTGTGACTGATTTTTTTTTTTTTTTTTAAAAAAAGGCAAAACATAAACATCTATCATTTCACTATTTTAACATAAAAAGTATCCCTCGTTCCTTAAAAATCAACTTATTTAATGCACTAATAATTTTATAATTTTTTATTCATAATTTTATAATTCCCTATTTGTTGAAAATTAATAAAAATAATATTTAACTAAAAAAAATAATGAGTTGATATTTAATTTCCACAAAAATAAAGAGTTTGAATGTGAATGCAGGAGAAGCCATTATAAAATTTATTTACATAGAAAAAACTAATAATAATAATTTGATACCAACCATTTAAGAAGGATTAGGAGAGGAAGGTTATACTTATCTTGTCCATAAAAAATATGAAATTATTCCTCAATACAATTCTTCACTTGCATACCAGAAGTTGAATGGTTCATGCATCATTATGGTGGTGGAGCGGCGGCGAAAAGTCAAAAACTGCGTGAGTGACGAGTGAGTTTTTCAGGTTTTTATATCTTGATTCATTGAATGGGGTGTGTCACGAATGGTTCATAGAGTTCCACGCAAAAGATAAGATATGGTCAGTTGGTGGAGTAGATAATTGAGCGGTTCATGCATCATTATGGTGGTGGAGCGGGTGGGAAAAGTCAAAAACAGCGTGAGTGGTGGGTGAGTTTTTTAGGTTTTTATAACTTGATTCATTGAATGGGGTGTGTCACGAATGGTTCATAGAGTTCCACGCAAAAGATAAGATAAGGTCAGTTGGTGGAGCAGATAATTGAGTGGTTCATGCATCATCGGGTGGTGGGAGCGGGTGGGAAAAGTCATAATCTGCGTGATTGCCGCAGTGGTGGGACACCAATTCAATGGAAAAGTTTTGAAAACCACGTGGATTTTAGCTCAACTGCTCAAGTGTGTGGGAAAAACCACGGGCGGAAGACGGACATTATTCAAAATAAATTAAAAAGAGCGCGTGAGAAGTATAAATTACCAGCAGATGAAAAAGAACACAGTTCAGACCCAAGTGACCGGTGGGGAAAGTTGAAAACCGCGTCAGTGGGGGCAATTAATAGATTAATGAAAAAGGAACATTGACACGTGAACAGCTAGCAAAAGGTCAAATGGCGCAACAGCACCGGATGCGAGAAGACAAACCTCGTGAATCGAGGGAAAATTCTAAAGGAAAATGCTACAATACAAAAATATTCCCATATTTAGCCCATCAGAAGTTAATGTGCCAAGCATTATCTAATATTTTATTGAAAAAATATACAATGCGATAATGTTTTTATATTTATCTCTCAGAAGTTGATGTGGTAAGCATAATTTAATATTTTATTATTAAAATTTTTTAATTTTTAAATTAAAATTAAAATAATAAAAAATTAAAAATTAAAAAAAAAAAGCTGCAAGGAGTGATCGACCCCAGTTCTAGTTAGGGGTGGCTCCGGCCCACGAAGCTACTCCTAGGCCCTTGGAGGTGGCTTCGGCCCATGGCCAAACCCATTTCTTAAAATGGGTTTAGCCCCGAAGCCACCTTCATGGTCCTTAGGAGTGGCCGAACCACCCTAGTTCTAGTTAAGGGTGACTTCGGCCGAAGCCACCCCAGACCACGAAGCTACTCCTAGGCCCTTGGACGGTTGGGGGTGGCTTCGCCCCGTAGCCCAAGGCTACCCCCATGGCCCTTGGGGATGGCCGAACCACTCACCCTCAAGGGCCAAACCCATTTTAAGAAATGAATTTGGCCCCGAAGTCACCCCAAGGTCTAAATAAAAAGAAAAAAAATTAATTTTTTTTTTGCTATTGAGAGTGGTTGGACCGCATCTTCCAATATTTTATTATTAAAAAAGCAACTTCTTTTTTAAGTTTTTTATTGTTTTAATTTTGATTTAAAAATTAATAATAAAATATTAGAAGATGCCAAAGAAGTTACTTTGGCAAAAATTCACTTTCACAAGCATCTTTTAATATTTTATTATTAAAAATCTTACAAGATATTTTTTTAATAATAAAATATTATAAGTTACTTTTTTAATAATAAAATATTAGAAGATGCCAAACAAACTTCTTTGGCAAAAATTTACTTTCACAGGCATCTTTTAATATTTTATTATTAAAAATCTTACAAGATACTTTTTTAATAATAAAATATTATAAAGTTACTTTTTTAATAATAAAATATTAAAAAATGCTTGTTATAAAATTAATGTGGTAAGCATCTTTTAATATTTTATTATTAAAAATATTTTAACTTTTAAACTCTGACAAACATCTTTCAACATTTTATTATTAAAAATATTTTAATTTTTAAATTAAAATTAAAATAATAAAAAATTAAAAAAAGTTTAAAAATGAAGTTACATGGATTGGCCAGAGCCACCCCAATATTGGTCGGGGGTGGCCGGAACCACACCTAGGCCTTGGGGGGTGGCCGAGATTGTTGACAACACAAGCAGGTTAACGACATGATAATTATAAGCACATACCTGAACGGGCGAATACGCCAAGCTTCTATGCATAATTTGTACGTTGGGACGTCGTGCAGAAACAAGCAGAGAGCAACAAACAGAACAAGGCGGGAACAGTTTGTTTATCAGTTTTTTTTTTTTTTTTTTTGGTTCTAGAACAATAACTTGAACAAACAACAAAATACAAAACCCTTAAAAACACAAAAATCATTTTCCACTATATATCATATCAAAACAATTTTTTTTTTTAATAAAATAAATAAACAAAAATACTCTAAAAACGCATTAACATAACTCTCCTTCTCATCTTCAGAAAATATAATAGAATGCGCAAAACACACACTAAAAGACTACTAAAAATTCTCATCTCCACGCGCTCACGCGTACAAATAAAACTATGATCCGGCTGCGGGATTGTTTGAAACATCCTATTATTATCTAATAGAAATCAAATATGTACAGATTTTTAGCATTTTTATCAGAACAACAAATCCGGACATAACTCTAAATCAATTTTATACCAAACTCTTATCCTATTAATATCGTGCCATCGATAATACAACTCTAAATCAATCTTTGATTAAAATAAATTGACAATTTCATATAAGTACTAAATAAATAAAGCACCTGGCGAGTAAGTACGGATTTGATTATTTATTAAACAAACAAAGTTACATAGAGCTTAAACAAAGATTTAAGCTCATCTATTACTTTGAAATTTTGTAATAAAAATAGTATGTATTTATAAAGATTAAAAAAAATTATCTGTAATGTGCTAAATATATCTTGAATTATTATAATCGAAGACAGAATATAACTGTGTATTTATGAGTATGTGAGTGGTTTTATATGTGCGTGTCTATATATATAATAAATAAACAGATAAACTCGAAATTAAATTATTTAAAATTTGAGTCAATTTCTCTAATTACTCAAATAATAAATACTAACCATAATTTAATAATTAGTATAAATTACAAAAATTTAAAAAAAAAAAAAAAAAAAACTATCACAACAAAATAAATAAATAAATGAAGAGAACTTAAACAAGTTATCTAATTCAATAAATAAGTTAAACTCAACTTATGTTAAAAAACAAAATTAAACAAATAGAATTTAAATATTAGTACTCGACTCAGCAAAATTAAATTCCTATCAACATATTTAAGGTAAGTGGTAAGGTAATAGCCTAGCAAATAGCATTACTTTTTTTTGAAAGGGTAGCAAATAGCATTACTAGTAACATGAAAGAGGAAGCTCTGCACTTTGATTACAGAAAGAGTGGCCAAACACGAATCAAAATCATGCCTTTTTCCAAGAAAAAAGAGACCCAATTTTTTAGGACTGTGTTTGGTTAACGAATAGAGGGGTGTGAGACAACTTCTTTCTCAAGCAAGCACGGATACGGATTCAAAAGGAACCTATTCTCTATATGAGAATTGATCCGAAAGAATAAGACTAGCTTATTTGAGTTGAATACAAGTTCCGTCAGGTTTAATCCTGGGGAGATGCAACAATAATAAATCCATGGCTCTGTATGGTAATGGCTTTGAGCTTTTTTTTGATCGACGAAAAAAAAAATGTGACATGAAAAAAGCTAGTTTGAAGCGACCACGCGGAGTTGAAAGGTCCTTTTGGACCATATATTTAAATTTAAAGACAGTTTTAAAAAATGAAAAAAAAGAATGAGAAGAAGTGTATTACATGCTTGGACAGTGGACTTACTCAGGCCATTTTAATTTTATTTAGACATTGAATACTAAACTTCTCTCCCAATCCGTGGGATTCACTCCATATTTCTTAAAATTTGTCTATATAGGTGATCTTTATATGTAAAAAAATGTGTCATTTACATGAGAGAATACGAATTTTTTTAAGTGTAAGAACAAAATTTAAAGAAATTTTCATCTGCTACTTACCACATAGGAGCTGGCCGATACTTGCATAGCGAAGGCGAGTTCCGACGCTTCTCCTCTCTTTCGTAGAAGATTCTATAAAGTATAACGATAACCTTTCATAACGTATCATCCTTTTCACTAGCTCAGAAAATACAGTGAATGGTAATTACACCTTTCCAACTGCCTATAACTGTACGTAGTATGTGCACGCTAGGATCTCCGACGCATCCCTTTCCGAGTGTCGATCGTAAGCGCAGCCGCAAGTCCTGTTGTATAATCACCCTGGGCAAGATAAGGATTACATGAACAAAAATTTAAAAACAAAATACAAACAAATACAACAACGGCAGAAAAATCCCCAACAGCCGCAAAACCCAGCAAGAACAATTTATGCAAAAACAAGACAAATGGAAGTTTGGCAAAGTCCCGTCCAATAAAATTCAGTGGCGGATATAGGCAGGGGCACCCGCCCCTGCAAAAATCCTGAAAAAAATTTCTGAGCAGTAGTGTTTTAAGTTTTCTTATGCCTACCCTTCCTCTTCCTTTCGTTTTCTTCTTCTTCTGTTGCCTACTGATCTCCCTCCTTTTTTCTTGCCCCTACCTCTTCCTCCTCCTTTTTTCTTCTTATTCTTCTTCTCTTGCTCAGCTTCTCTCTTCCATCTCTCTCATCCAGTCCTCATGCTTCCCCTCCTTTTCTCCATTTTTCTCAAACAGTTTATTTCTCCTTTCTGGATCTTTCTTTCTCTCTCAAAAGTTTCATATTTTATTCTCACTCTGACTCTTCTGGAACATGAGAGACCCACTTTCCTTCTTTTTTTCAGCCTACTACGTTGACAATAAATTTTTGGCATTTTAGCCTCTTTTTTTTTTTTTTTTTTTTTTAATTTCTTGTTAATTTCAACCACTTTAATGGATTTAAACTCTACTCACTCAAAAAAAAAAAAAAAAAAAATACAAAAAAAAAATATTTCTCCTCTGCCCAATGCTATACGTCCACTCTTATAGACTTATATCAATTAACATATATTTTCTAAATGTTAAATAAAATAACTCAAAAATAATTACATATCATTAATAAATAATTAAATATTAAAAGTAATTAATTGGACATGTAATAA
This sequence comes from Corylus avellana, assembly GCF_901000735.1. Taxonomy (NCBI): domain Eukaryota; kingdom Viridiplantae; phylum Streptophyta; class Magnoliopsida; order Fagales; family Betulaceae; genus Corylus; species Corylus avellana. The sequence continues at coordinate 661,819 of NC_081551.1, read as the reverse complement.
TTTTTCAAAGTGTTTTAAACTTTGAAATAACGAAATAATTTATATTAGTTTTTGATAAACTATAGTATAATATAATATTATTTTATATGAATTAAATATTAATCTTACATCCCGCCTCTACAGTAAGAAAATCTTGACTCCGCCACTCCAATAAATAAAATGTAACCGGTGCTTCAAGAGGGACAACATGCAGCATATCTCCTCAAAAAAATCGATGGCAGAGAGACGTTATGAATCTGACGCCCAGATTTTAAGTCATAAACCAACAAGAATTTAAATAGCCTGGGTAACACTTGAATGAAAAGACAGATCGGCCCTGTTAAATTACGGAACCAATTTCTTTTTGATAATCCTAGCACAGCCCTCCAAACAAGAATATGTCAAATTAATCTTGTGGTGTCCCTTAGCAATTTTGATGTTCAAAAACGTTGATGTGGAGAAAGTACTGGGCAGCAGAGAAATTTTTTCCTCTGCTGCCGGTGTGTGTCTGTGAGAGTGAGAGTGGGAGGGCAGCAGAGAAATTTTTTTCTGTGTTCCGGTCACAGAGACAGAGGGGGAGCATCGGAGAGGTCTGGTTTGGGCTCTGTCGTCTTCTCTGGCAAAATTTAGGCTGTGCTCCGGCGTCGTCAATGGCAAGCTCTGGGCTGGGTAGCACGGCGCCGCTGGAGAGAGAGAGAAAAAGATAGAGAGGGAGAGGAGAAAAATGAGGGTTGGATTTTTCACCTCATTTCCTCCCTGTCCAATTCTAATTGGTAGGCACAAAAAGGCTGTCTTTTTGATATATCAGAGAATCAGAGAATCATTTGATATATTATATATATTCGATATCAGGAAACCTAATAGAATATATATGTATAATGCTGACTTTTCAACAATCATGTAATCTGTTGGCTTTTCAGCACCAGAGCTCCAAAGTCATGATTTTACTTTTCAGGACCTGTTCTCATATGAAATTAATTCTACAAATACATCCCGACATTCACGCGAATAGGACCTGTTCAATGTGTGAAACGCGTGGGATTGCATTAACATTGTTTACTAGTCACTTACCGAAGCAACAGCAACAGAAAACATCGAATTAGCTTGATCATAAAAACTAGTTCAAAATTTTTGGAATAATTAACGAGTTTATTGATATGATTACTAACTTATAAAAATTTCATCTAAAATGCAATAGAAAAAATCAAATGCAAAGGTCAAACCTAGTAATAATGGAATAATTACAAAGCACAAACGCACCCACGCATCCCCATTATCCAAACTAAAAGCATTTACCTATTTACTCACTCTTTCTCATCCCTCTCGAC